>NC_060950.1:53008888-53273888 GCF_022045245.1 Lucilia cuprina | reverse complement strand
CTATCTATCTATCTATCTATCTATCTATCTATCTATCTATCTATCTATCTATCTATCTATCTATCTATCTATCTATCTATCTATCTATCTATTTATCTATCTATCTATCTATCTATCTATCTATCTATCTATCTATCTATCTATCTATCTATCTATCTATCTATCTATCTATCTATCTATCTATCTATCTATCTATCTATCTATCTATCTATCTATCTATCTATCTATCTATCTATCTATCTATCTATATATCTATCCATCTATCTATCTATGTTCGGCAATTATAAAAGGACTTAGAAATTTCTGATAGTTTAAACCTGTTAAAGTGAACTACATACATAAATATGTATATAAAATTAAACAAGTTTTACTATTAAATTAAAAATAAGTTTAATGAAAATTATTACAATTTCTGAAAGTGTGTCAACTAAAACATTGTATAAATAAATAAAAAAAAAACAAATAAAGTAGTTAAAATTTAAATTCTATGTAGCAAATGATTTGGATTTTTAGAATGATAAAAACACCTTGATTTAAAAGAAACCTACTCAAAAAATAACATTTCAATAAACAAGTATACTTTTCATTATTTTGAAAAAAATACTAAATACAAACATATTAAACCTAAAATCAAAAAACCAGTTTCAATTGCAAACAATTACCAATATAATCGAGCAAATTAAACATGAATTTAATTATTAATTATGTTTTTATTGGACCATTATAAACACTCACACAAAAGAAAGAAACAGAAAATCAAAAACCAAATAAAATGGACAAAACAAAATAATTTAGAAATGTTATTTTGTTTTCTTGCAAATAGTAAAAAAAATTATTGAGAAATACTTCATTAAATATGCTCAGATAGACAAACATACGCGCAGACGTTCAAAGTCCATACGAACGAACTTGATTTTAGTAAACACAATACAGTTGGCAATTGATTTTATTTTAATAATAAATACTATAGTAATTTCTTTAACATTCTCTTAAGATGCTGATAGGTTGGTATTTATTATCAAAATTTTAATTAAAGTGCAATATAGAGATATCTGGAATAGAATTTCTCAGAAGAAAAAATGCAAGTAAACAAAACCTGACAACAACCACTAAATTGTTTTTGTTTTAAAGTATATATAAAAAATGAAACGAAGATGTTTAAAAAAAATATCATATATGTTTTTGTTTATAACATTTCTCTAAGTACTTTTGTTAATTGCAGCACTTATTATTTTTCTGAAAAAGCCTAAAAGTAGGCAGCAGTTAATTTTTTTTTCTAACTAACAGTGGACTTAATCATATTTGGTGTACTTTTGTATTTATTGTATTTTTAGTAGAATATTTACTTTACTTACCCCATAACATGATGTCTATTTGATTTGAAATCTCACTCAACTTTATAGAAAATCAAAACAAAAAAACATTATAACTTCTATTTATAAACAAAATTGATATGTGAAAAATTTTGCTACAAAACTAAATAACTGGTATAAAAATTTCAAAAATATATGTATAAAACTTAACTATGTTAATTAAATAAAAAATTTATTTTTATATCTTTCTCATGAATTTCAAAACAAACTTGGATATTTATAGTGTTCAAAATCTTCAAAACTTCACCAAATGCTGCCTTTTATATCAATTTCTTTTACTCATTTTAACTGTATTTGTTTATTCCATTTCTATGATAACATTATTCCCATTTTATTATGTTCAAGTTATTATTTTTTTTGCTGAAACAAAATTATTATATTCTCTTCATTTTAAATTGAGTTTTTATTTTTACATAAAACAGTTTATTAACTTTCTTTTTATTTATAGCACAATAAAAACTTATATGCATATAATAGTGTAAAAAATATGTTTTTTAATAGCAAATAGTATTTTAGAAGAACTCAAATTGCAATTAAGTTCTTCTTCACTTATGGTTAAGTTCAGTTGTAATTTAGTTCTAGTTGAGTTCTAGTTCAATTCTAGTTCAGTTCTAGTTCAGTTCTAGTTCAGTTCTAGTTCAGTTCTAGTTCAGTTCTAGTTCAGTTCTAGTTCAGTTCTAGTTCAGTTCTAGTTCAGTTCTAATTCAGTTCTAGTTCAGTTCTAGTTCAGTTCTAGTTCAGTTCTAGTTCAGTTCTAGTTCAGTTCTAGTTCAGTTCTAGTTCAGTTCTAGTTCAGTTCTAGTTCAGTTCTAGTTCAGTTCTAGTTCAGTTCTAGTTCAGTTCTAGTTCAGTTCTAGTTCAGTTCTAGTTCAGTTCTAGTTCAGTTCTAGTTCAGTTCTAGTTCAGTTCTAGTTCAGTTCTAGTTCAGTTCTAGATCAGTTCTAGTTCAGTTCTAGTTCGGTTCTAGTTCAGTTCTAGTTCAGTTCTAGTTCAGTTCTAGTTCAGTTCTAGTTCAGTTCTAGTTCAGTTCTAGTTCAGTTCTAGTTCAGTTCTAGTTCAGTTCTAGTTCAGTTCTAGTTCAGTTCTAGTTCAGTTCTAGTTCAGTTCTAGTTCAGTTCTAGTTCAGTTCTAGTTCAGTTCTAGTTCAGTTCTATAGTTCAGTTCTAGTTCAGTTCTAGTTTAGTTCCAGTTCAGTTCTAGTTTACTTCTTGTTCAGTTCTTGTTCAGTTCTAGTTCAGTTCTAGTCCAGTTCTAGTCCAGTTCTGGTTCAGTTATAGTTCAATTCTTGTTCAGTTCTAGTTCTATATCAGCTTATATAACAGACATATCGGATACTTCTACATAACTAAATAAAATAAAAACTAAATAAAGTCTCTGACATTATATGAATGTTAGGAAGTCATGGGGTGACGATATTTTGGATTAAGGAATTAGTGTTCTTAAAAGGGATTTGAAAAAAAAATTGGTTATTCCTTTAATTATTCTAAAATTCAAATTAAGAATATAGTATTGATAAAATAATAAGAAAATAAATAAACATAAAAGTCTGACCTCCTTATGCAAAAACGATTATTAAAGTTAACAATGGTTTACTGCACACTTTTTCCATATAAAAACAGGTTTTAACAACCATTGTTAACTTAATAATCTTTTTTGCATAAGACGGTACGTATATATTTCTTCATAAGGGGTTTTATTAATCAGCTTTTTAAAAATAAACATGTTTTATAGAAAATGTCTTATCTGCATTGAAAAAAAAAACTGTAAAATCATTCTAATCATTGACACTTATCAGATTCTACACCTTAAAAAAGAGTTATTGGCAACAAGTTAGCTACAACTAATTAAAAAATTTTTCAGTTGCAATTGCCATTGTATTTTAAGTTGATAAAAAAAACATCATTGCTACTACTATGTATTCATTAAATATATAGTTAATTAAAATAAAAGAATTTCTTAAGGTTTCCCCGTACACAAAATTCTTTAATGATATTGTTATTTTTCTGACTTAATGTGACTTAACCTACAAATCTGATAAGTACGTGAGTAATTAAACAAAGAAATTAATTGAAAAATTAAATATTTGTTTAAATATTTATACGACGCAAAAATACGAAAATAAAAAAAAAACAACTGCAACATTAAAACAAGACTATTGAGGGGGTTCTTTAAGATAATCTATATATTTGTTTTTAAATTCAGACATTGCACACTGACAAAAACTAAAACGTGCTTAATGCGTGATCTACTTCCGATGCCTAAATTGTTTACTTTTGTTTTTTTTTATTATTTCCGATTTTTAACTAGAACATATTAAATGCAATACTTTCTAGTACAAATAGGTTGAATTAAACATAAATAAACCAGCAAAGAATTTTCTTAATAATTAATAGTTTTTATTTAAACTTACCTTCTTTTAAATTGTACAACTCTACAACAAGTTCTTCCCCAATTAATAATTCTGTTGTTAAATCCATATCATCATGTTTTAATTCAAGTTCTTCATGACAAATTGTGGGTAAATCTAATTTAAAAATAATAATAATAAAAGAAAATTAATTTTAGATATTTATAATAATAAAAAAAATTAATATAAATACCGTTTGCAAAATTATCACCACCATCGAACCAATTTTCGCTAAGTGGTTCACATAGCGAAAATAGCTCGTTGGTGGGAGGAGAAATGGGCTCCATTTTCCCGTCCCAATACAAGTCTTGCGGTAATGCTAGCGACTCCATTGTTGAATTGTTCATGCTGTTGTTGTTGTTGCTGTTGTCCGTTGATGGGGTCAATAAAGTTTAAAATTGATGATGTTGTTGTTGGTATTAATATAAGTTGTGATTGTAAGGAGTCTTGTCCTGAATAGACGCTTTCCGAAGTTGAGGAAGCCATGATGGCTCTAAAAAAAACAAGAACAAAAATTGTGAATTATTTCAAAAATTTAAATAAAATAAAATTTGCAATAAATATTTTTCTTAAAATGTTTATATACAATTATGATAATGAAAAAAGAGTTTAATATTACTAACAAATAAATGATCAGGAGGCATAAATAAAATAATATCCCTATTTGTGACAACTTTTTAAGCATAATAACGTTCCATTGACATTTTTATAAAAAACCTTAGAAATGTAAAAAGACAAAGTAAAATCTTGAGCATATTTTATAAATGTACGCTTTTGTTGTAACATTTTCGCTGTTGTAAAAGTTTATATCTCTTATATGGGTTTGTTGTGTAGTGGCACACGCATGTAAAGGCTTCACTAAGACAACAACTGGAAAAAGTCATGAGACTACTGCGCTTCTTATAACAGGCGCTCTAAGAACTGCTCCTTCAAAGGCGTTGTTCAATATGCTCAACTGGGTCCCGGCTGACCTTCCAGCCAGGCAATTGGCTACGACAACAGTGGCCAGATTGTGTGCAATTGTAAAATGGAAGCAGTTTTCCATAGGCCGTGCTAGGATCTGTGATCACATACCAAATAATCAATATTATGTTGATTATTGTATTCCGGTACCGTCTCTAGTGAGAAAGTTCCTATATCATATCTCTACGGTTTCAGGAATCTCTCCTTCCGCCAAATAATTGGTTCCGAGTGTACACAGACGGATCCAAACGAGTTGGCGGTAGCATCTTCATTGAGTAATTTGGAACGAAAATCTTCTTCTGACTTAATGATGAATGTAGCATCCTTTTGGCTGAAATTACGGTGATAAAGAGGGCGTTAAATTGGCTAAGGTACTATCAGATATCTAAAAGGGATATCAGAATTTATACCGATAGTCAAACTGCTATTAAATCCTTCTACAGTAATCCGTTCAACGATTACTGTAGAAGTTTTAAAAACGAGGATGAAGAGGAAACTATAAATCATCTACTATGTGAGTGATCTGCTCTGGCGGATGCCAGACTTCGGACGCTTGTATCTGTCTGGTGATCTGTCTGATTTGTCGAATATTTAATTAGAACGCCTCATGGATTTCATTAATCTGACAAAATGGATCGACATACTTTGGTGATCAGTCAGATTTGTCGAATATTCAATTAGAACGTCTCATGGATTTCATTAATTTAACAAAATGTGTGTGAATTCAATATTTAGACTGTTTAATCCATGACAGCGGGCCTGGTTCTTCTCTCTTTCTTTAAATCTTACTGCTGTTCTCACATTCTCTTTACCAACATCTCTTTTTCCCTATTCCCTATCAACATAGACCAAAGTTAAGCCGAAACGGGTACCTGTGATAACCTAACCATATAACAAGTTCATATAAACGCCAGGTCTTCGAGATATCATTGATTTCGAGAAAATAAAGATTTTTAACCATATAGCGCAAAGACATCTTTATTTATAAAAACTGCCTGAAAACACAATCAGACCAATTATGAGCAATAATTTCCCGGAAGTTTATTCCATTTTCAAAGCTTTATGTATAGGCGAGGGAACAAACTCCCCGGAAATTTATTATTTCAAATAGGCCTGAATCTGTATCTTTGCAAAGCTTAACCTGAATAAACTCTTCAAATAATGGACTTTAATATTTCAAAAGTTGAGTAAACTCTAAATTATAGTTATTTTGAACTTTATATAGAATATTTCTGATTATTCGACACTTTTTTGTCTATGTCTATAAAAAACAACAGCATTATTTTAAAAAGCAGACAAAAATTTCAGACAAAATTATTACAGAACAAAGTACATACTTATTTATAAACCTATACCTACAACTGCATGATAGAAAGTACATAATATTATTAGATAAGAAATCATATACATATATTCATAAATTTTATTAATTTTATAAAAATTTAATTATTCCAAGACACCACAATTTCTTAACGTCAACCTTAAATTATCTCTAAAATAGTATGGGAACGTATTGTGTAGTAGGAGGTATGGGTGTAAAGTAGAAAAAAAAATAAAAATATAAGTATAAATATAAAATATTAACAATTTATAAAATAGCTGATAACAAAGACTGGCTGGCTGACTGACTCTAACTGATAAGACAAACAGAAAAAGCCCTTACTATTGAACTTGAATATTGTGTGTTTTGTTTTGCAAAACAAAATAGGAGAGGATAAAAATATTATTATTTTCAAAATAAATATAACTATTTTGCGCGTTGTTTTTTCGAAGAAGAAAATATTGTATAACATTGTATAAATTTGAAGCATTAATCATCCCTATTAACACCTGGCAACTTCAAATTGAACAGCATATCTAGAATATAGTAATACATATAATCGATAATATATGATTATATAGTACCCTACACTTTTGAGTTTTAAGTGCTATTTCTACAGGTTTAGTTCACAAACTTATGAACCTAATCTCAAGCTATCCACTTCCTGGTACAACATTCATCTGGTACAGTATTTATTCTGTTATATTCTGAATAATGATCTCCGTGGGAGTTTGTTTCTACTTATATACGCACAGCAGGAAAAATGAAACAAACTCGCGGCGAATTATTGTTTACAATAAATCTTTGGCGTATGATTTAAACGATCTTCTCTGTTGATATCCCAGGAGTTTTAGTAAGCATGACATTGTATTGATTAACTGGCAGGATCCTAGTTTCACCGTGTAGGTGGTGATGAGCCATTTTGCTGGTGATACCTCGTTACAAGCAATGGGGTAATTGTGTTTTTCTTCGAGAAAACCATTCACAAGATCGCATTGACCATCAAAGTTTTGATCAGTTGTCATATGAGATCATTTGAAACATTTGAGCAATATAAGATAAATATTAGCGGCGTATTAGATCCTTGGTATTTTGGACAGGAATTATACCGTCATCACAATAGTGTAGGGTATAGAAATGGAAAACTTAGCATTTGTATGCATGGCTGTGTCCGCTATCAAGACTTCGTATTGCACGTTATTTTACAAAACTTGTACATCAATTTAAATTCATGATTTGGCATTTTTTGTAACGTCTATGAAAAATAAAATTGTGTATTGTTGGCAAGAGAATAATAGGTGGCGTATTATTAAAAAAAAGTAAACAGCAAGTTTGTTGACGAAACTAACCAAACACGAGAAAAAAATGGAAAAGAGTAACAAAAACAAATGGCAAAGAAACCTGTCACTAAAACAAGTCTCCAAAAATAAATAATAGAGAAATCTTAAACGAAGCTGCGATGGACTTGTTTTTGGACTACTTTATAAAAAAAAATTTGGAGCATACTCGTTTTGCAATTGCGTCAGCCAAATTTACGGTTTGTTTATAAAATGAAAGAGTAGTTTCCAATAAGTTGCATGACACATTCCCCTTTTTTTTAACATTAAAAACACACACACACATAACAAAAATAACATTACACTCATAGCAAATGCATACACATTGAACTCGCACGCTGGTTGACCATTTATTTTTTCCCACTGTAAATGAATTTCACCAGAATCGTTACCCCTTTTCTTCTCTATTCCCCTTCAAATTCTATCTTTTTCAACATCACTCACAACAAAACACCAACAAAAACACACGTTCATACAAACATTTAGCAATATGGCAAAATGGTTTTTTTATCGCCTCAATGCCACCATTGGTAAATTTGTATAACCAAAAAAAAAGTGTTGCAAAAAAATTTCTTTAAATTTTGTAACCATTACTTACGGTAATTTGATAAACATTTTCGTAAAATTTTTTAAAAAACTTTTGGGCACGTTAGGTGCTTTAGTTTGCTTTGGGGGCAAATCCGACTATATATACATTTTCACCTTATTATAAATGCAAGAAAAACACTAGACAAATATTCACACTTTTTACGTTTCATTTGGGAAAATGTACTGAAGAATTTGGGAATGTGTACATTGAATCACAACCAGATCACTGCGTCGACATGTTATAACGGCGTCGGTGGCTGACACCAAAAATGTCAACGGCTACATAAAATCAACTAAGCCGGCTATGTTGTCAGTTTTTTTTAAATTTTCAACGATTTTAAATAAAAACGGAAACAAAGGGATTAACTTTTATTTGCCACTTCCGCTTCGTCAGAGAAAGCATTTTCTGTGACTGATGCGTTTATAACAGCCAAGAGAAGCTGCTAATATTCCTTTACAATAATAAGGCAACTATTTGTGCACGATAATAGCAATTTAATGGAGCCAATACTAAATATAAGTAATTTTCCTTTTAAAATCCAAACTGTGTCATTCAAAACTGTTATCTTATAACGTTGTCAGAAAAGTGTTCAGAAAATGTATAATAATCATGTAAACTTTTTTGTTTTGAAATTTTGTCAGAAAAGGCAATTTGACAAAGCTGTAAAAAAAATTAAGTTGACACGGTTGTTAGAAATTTTCTGAAAAATATGTTGGGTTTGTGCTGATGTGTGTAACGCATTGAAATATTATTTCTATACCCACCTTAAAATATAGTAATCGGCTCAGAATCATTTTCTGAATCGATTTAGCTACAGTATTGTTCGAAACCTAAGTAACTTTTTTGGCATTGTATACAAAGTGCTATATTTTTTATTTTAATTGATTTATTCAAAATTATATAAATGATAATAATAAAATTATGTGTCTTCATTATAATAACAACAACAAAATTTTAATATCATTTCGATGTGAGTTACAAGAAAATAATAACTGAATTAACTCCATAAATAGCTGTTCGAAACTTAAGCAACTTTTTGATGTTCTTATGAAAATCGTTGGTCCTTTTATGTTCCAAACACCTTTATGGAATAGATTATTTACTAGTATAGTTCGTAATTAATCTCAAGCGGATTTTAAGCCTTCGCAAGCGGAATGTTTTCTAAAACTGCGAGTTTCGACCCAGCGTTTCAGAATGCCGAACAGCATCTCTAAGGGACTTGAGTCGGGAGATTTTGATGGACAATCAAATAATTTGGGTCGCATTACTCGATAACTACTCTAAGATCAACTTTTCCAAAGGTTTTGAATCATTATCATGCTGAAAATCGCAATAATGTAAGTTGTTCTGTTTAATTCCTTCTATTACAAATTGAATGAAAGAAAACATTTTTAATTCAATTTTTAGTATACAGAATGCTTTTGAATTATAAAACAAAACTTTAATCCAATCTATTTCAAATTGAATGGTTTTAAAATTCTTTAATTCAATTTGTAATAGATTGAATTAAAAAAATATTATTCAGAGGAAATTTAAAAATCAATAGGAATTGTTGAAATTTATTTTAATTCAATTTGTAAGAGATTGAATGCAAACAAAATTAAATCATTCAGGAGGAATTTAGCATTCTATAGAAATTAATTTATTAGAAAATTAATTCGACGTAGCTTTTTTTAGCCAAGAAAAGAACATCGGCGGTAACCAGCTTAGCCGCCGGAGGAAATTAATGGGTGTTTGTCGCCGCGGAATAAAAACGGGTACATTGTATGGGGTAAACAGTAAATAGGGAAGCCTTATTCTGTTCTACATTTGATAAATTTTTATAATGCTAAACGTACAATTTGCTATCATGATAAATAATTAGCACCTACAGAAAGCATTTATTAGCCTTATAGACAACGTTGTCTTGATAATAAAAGTCATTGTATTGTAAAATTTGCATAGAATTTTGTTTTTGTGCAATTAAAATTCATTTTTAACATTAGATTTAGTGATATTAGTGTTTATTTACAAAATTTGTATTTAATTATAATTATTTGGGTATCTTGATAAATTTTTTTAAAATTGTGTTAACATTACTTGCTGCTACACATCATTCCAAAGAATCTCAATAGAATTGAGATCTCTATATTGGACATTTTAACACATCAATATTGTTCTCATCCAAGCAACTCCACGTTAAGTATTAGGCGCAGGGATATGTTTTGGGAACTCATCAAGTGCTCTAATTCAGCAGATTTTAAGAGTTTTTTACTAGCTTTTTTTCTACTGACTACAGAGATGTAAACAAATCCTCCGGTTTTTTTCTTGATTCTCTTTTGAAGTTTCCTTAATGTCTACTCATAGAAACTTTTGTTTCAGAAACTTCGTATTAATAGCATTGATTTGTTGTTGTACGAATGAGAAGAATTACAAAACAAGTTTCCGAGTACGGTTCAAATTTGCAAAATTTATTTTTTTTTATTTTTGTAGTTTTATATATCATATAAAAACTTACAAACATTTAATGCATACACAAAGATGATGATACACATAACAGTTAAAAAGAAACACAAAATTTATCAAAATTAGGATAATTTTTAAGTTTTCTTAATACTTTAATGTAAAACTTTGGCGCATCAAAAAAGTAAAATAATTGTAGGTTTTGTAGAGCAAATAAAATGTTTCTAGTACTAAAGAGCACCACTCCATAAATATGTAATTCCTTTAAATTATAATTTTTTAAGTTTATAATTAATTTTTAGAAGTTCTTTCCAAAGAAAAGTAGATTATAGTTACGAAATTAAGGTGACATGTTAAAAAACTAATTGTTCTAAAAAAATTTTAAGATTTTGAACCCTGAAAATGGATTTTGTATTGCAATTGTCTGGTAACATTATGGATTGAAACATAAACTTGGCAGCACTTAACTGTCATATAAGAAACACAAAACATCGAATTTGTAGAATTCTCGATGTTTTCCTTTTTTACAATTAACAAATTATTTTACTACTTGTGCTGATAAAATAATAATGGAAAAATATTTAACGAGTGAAATTTTCATTAAATTGATATAAACAAGCGAAATGTATAAACGTAATGAACAAATAAGACCGAAATAAAAAGTATTTAACAATTACGTGAACAAAAAAAGGTAAAAAAATATAAAAGTGAATTATGAAAGTGGAGAGAAAAAAAGAAAATAAAAACAAAGTGTTAAATTTGAAATAAAGAGGAATAAAATGGTCAAAGGCCAGCGACAGTAACAGCCAAGTGTCACGATTAATGATAATAAAAAATAATATGTACGAGATAATATTGTTTAAATTAATAATAATAAAAACAATAAACAAATATTAATGTAGAAAGATATATTATTTATATGCAAATCTAATAGAGCACCAGCACCAAAAAAACACTTTAGTGTCGACGTCAGTATGACATTATTTTTTTGTATGTTGCCCTCTTCTAGCAAAAGCACCTACTACGAGAATAGATTAACAAATGAAATATAGAAAAATTTAAATAAAAAAATAGAAAATAAATTTTATGTTTAAAGAAAAAACAGCTCTACTGCAATTCCCAAAATGGAATCATTTTGAAATAAAGTTTATTTTTTCTCCCACTGTAAAATAGAATTTGAACTAATGTATAGTTTTGTTATCAATTAAACTATTTACAGTAAATGTACATGAATATTTATTTATTCATTTATTTTTAACTATTTCCAATATATTTCGATTACACGATTCTATTACTGCTGCTGATGTTGTTGGACAATCTAGTAGAAAGAAGATTGTGTGGTTAAATCAAACAACAACAATAATAATGGAAGTCACATTTATTGGCCAGTTGTGTCTATTTAAAATGCGAAAACAAACATATATTCTCGTACGATCAAAATAACAACAAACTAATTTAATATACATACATTTATACATACTTATGTATGTATCTTTATAATAATAATAATAATGATCAAAATAAGCAGCAAAACAATAACAATCGTGGAAAAAAATGTTTACGACTTGAAGTGTGTTGTAGAAAAAATTAAAAAAAAAATAATACGCCAGCAATCGACGAGCCCACTTTGTGTGTATTGTACGCTAAATACAATATGCTAAAAAAGTATTAAATAAATGCAAACTACAATGGGAATGTATAAAATGATTAACTTTTCTTGCTAGTACATCAATTATTTGTTTTTTCTATTTCTACTAAGCTTTATGTCATTGCCCCCCCCCCCCTTTTTTTGGTCATTTATCGTTTATGCGAAAGGACAGCTGATTTTTATTATTCTTTTTTCGTCTTTTTTATTTTCTCACTGAATTTAATAACTTTTTAATAGGTATTTAGTTTTCTTTTTGTTTTTTAATATTTCAACAATTTTCTGGGGAAATTTTTATTAAAATAAATTAATTTATATTAAGATAACTATCTAATATTGTTATCGTTTTAATTTTATTACTATTTTGTTTTTTTTTTTAATTTTCTCTTAAAAATTTAAAGGTGTTCGAATAAAGAGCAAGATAAAGTAAAAGCAAGTGCGATAGAGTTATGAATAGAATTATCTGGATGGAATCTGATACTGTTAAGCTACGTTCACACATACAGGTCTGAACGTACCTTCAGATTGTGATATAAAATTGCCTTTTAGACTTTAGTACTGTCTTAGTGATCTGGAAATCCGTGGAAGCATTACAAAGACACATGCTACATTCTAACTTAATAACTATATCTAGAAATGTAACTTAGGATACAGACAGATAGGATGTGTTACGAATTAGGACTATGATATTCAGTATAGGTTTTACATTTAGGTAGGTATAAACAATTCATTATGCTGCGCTCCTGCTTTATCACATACAATTGCTATAATTATAGACCTGTCCCTCAAACCATACCCAGCAAAAAAATTAGGAAAAAGAAATAGAATTTTCACCACAAAAACATACTTGAAGTACTTCCGATTTTGGTGAAAAACCTATGAATTTTACATTAGCTTGTCATTGGAGGGATGTTGTTCATTTTTGACAACTATGAACTACATCTAATCTTATTCATAACTGCAATAAAAAATCCGATATTTGGATGTCAAAAATAAATCGAATTCGATCAATGACGTGCTTATGTTAATTTCATTGGTTTTTCACCAAAGTTTGATGTACTCTGAATGTGTTATTTGTAGTGACTTTTTTTATATCTCTTTCTTCACTTTTAATTGGGTTTTCATTTGTAAGGAAATATTTTTTGGTTTATAAAAGCGAAAAATATATAATCGCATTTTTAGATGTGATTAAGATGTTGTTTGTAAAAAATGAAATCATTTTTGCTTTTAAAAGAAATATTTGTCGCAAATTTTTCAACAAAGACACAACAACCACCAACGTTGCCTATTACTTTGGAACCGACTGTATAATCAGTTTCCTATCAAGAATAACAACTTAATGCTTGGCACTTTTTATTAAGTAGAGTCAAACTTCACCATTGAGACTAGGAAGTGGGAATGAAATAATTGTATGTATAACGGAGAGCAGTACAAATTACTTGTATTAGAGTAGAAATACAAACCTGCGGATGCGGTTGCGTTTTCTGCTTCCCAGAGAGAATGTAAATTAAATGGAGTGCGGCTACCGTTGCGGATTTTGTAGCCATTTTATTGTTTTTTGTTTTTGTATTTCATCGTTTATTTATTCACCACATGGTTTTTATTTATTAAAAGTATGAACACAAAGTATACAGAGATGTCACTTTTGACATTTGAAAAAGTCTAAAATCAGCTTTTGTTTGATTTTGAAATTGTTTGGTGAGAAGAGGTATATAAAATACAGCTAAAAAAATTATTGAAATCGTTTTGTGCGAAAGAGACGGAAATAGCTATTTGCTCGAGACGTCTCTGTATACCGTGTGGTATGAATGTCATGGCAACTCTAAGTGTAAATGAGAGAATCCGTAAACAAACTAAAATAAATATTAATTTGGTGCGGATTTCTTCAACGATTTAAGTTGTCAAAACTCTATATAAAACAAGTAAGAGTTCTATATTCGGCTGTGCCGAATCTTATATACCCTTCACCATGATGTGTTTAAAGCATTTTGTACCTTTTGAAGGACGAAAAAGTACCAAGAAGTCCCCTTTTACTGGTTCTCACTTAATCCGGGATATACGAACTTAATAACATGTTTCTAGGTTCAATATTATAGAAATTTCAAAAAGTACCTTTTGAAGAATGAAAAAGTACCAAAAAGTACCCTTTCATGGGTCCTCACTTAATCCTGGCCATACATACTTAATTACATGTTTCTAGGTTTAATATCGTAGAAATTGCAAAAAATACCTTTTGAAAAACGAAAAAAGTACCAATAAGTCCCCTTTTATGGGTCCTTACTTAATCCGGGCCATACATACATAATTACATGTTTCTGGGTTTAATATCGTAGAAATTGCAAAAAGTACCTTTTGAAAAACGAAAAAGTACCAAAAAGTCCCCTTGTATGGGTCCTCACTTAATCCGGGCCATACATACTTAATTATGATAACCGGCAGCTCCAGCAACGGGTGGAACATAACCGGGTGTACCCAAAGCTCCCAAACCACCACCAATAATGCTACTACCATAATTGCTGGAATAATAGCTTGATGGATAACTACCATAGCCGGCGTAACTGCCATAACCTCCATAACCAAGACGAGCATAAGGATAAGCACCACGATAGTAAGAGTTGTAAGGATATGAATTATAGCCACCAGTATAAGCGCCATAACCACCATATCCGCCATAACCAGCATAACCGCCATAGCCTCCAGTATAACCGTTATAGCCAGGATAGCCAGCATAACCATCTGTTGGAATAAGTTAAGTATTAATTAATAGCTTTCAATTTCGGTATATCCTACGGTATATCAAGAACGGAAAATAAAAGTTTTTTGATACTTTATAGGGTCGGAAAATTATATTATAGAAATTACAAACGGAATGACAAACTTATATATACCCTTCTCACGAAGGTGAAGGGTATAAAAATATCCGTCTCCGCAGCCGCAATATTGTATTTCTACCCTTAACATTGAGACCTCATGCTATGCTCTACTAATTTGATCTTCAGCGCTTTTTCCACCTATGTGTTAAAGTTTTAATATAATTTCCAGCTACAGCAACATCATCAGCATAGGCAACAATCCTGAAAACAATTAAATCTAATCTATCCACAAAAGCAGAGATAATACATAACATAGGCAACAGTTTTGAAAACAAGTAAATAAAATCAATAAGAAGGACATTAATGACTATATTCCACAAGAGCAGAGATTATACACCAACCTGAAGCGTAACTTTAAGGGGCCTTTTGTAGTTGTTAGTAACTCCCAAAACGGATACAATGATCCTATTTGTGAGCAAGTATGCAGCAAAATCATACTAGACAGAGTATGACAAATACAGTCGATTTTACATTATTGAAATCACCTGGAAGCCAATTAAGATGAGAAGAGCTGTTTCAATAATCTTACCTTTAGTGTAAGCATCTTGAGTAGCATAGACTTGATTTGTCTATTAATGTTCTTTTATGAGAATTAATTATCCTTTGTGAAAAGTTGTGAAAAAGGATGCCAGACTTTTGTATAAAGCGGGTAAAATGTTCCCAAGAGTCTGGACTTTAATAGTAAAGAAAGCCTTTTTAAAATATTCAATCTGTCACAACTAAAAACTAATTAAAACTGAGATTCAACGCAACCGAGTACTATTAGAATGGGAAAACTCTAGAAATTATATTCTTCCTAAGTAATACTTAGTACAGAATCTGAAAATGTACAGAAAATACTGACGAATAGATTCAATTAGAAGAATATATAGGACACGTATCTACACATTTCTATGCGATTATGTCTTCTCTTAAATCTATTGAGGAACAATCAACTCTTTACATCTTCTTCTCATCATATTCTGACTTTTTTCTAAAATATTTGTTATTTATTTTTAAGGAAAATTACAATAGACCCTTTGGTTCTCTTTTAAACTAAACTAAACTAAACTAAACTAAAAGACGTCTAAATACAACATATGTCATTTAATTAAAACATAAGCTACTTAGTTTCAAGGACATCAAGGATTACTTACAAATTAAAACAAAAAATAAAATATTTTTTCATAAGAATAGATGTAAATGGATTAGTTAAGCGAATGTAAAAACTTTTACGTAAATGACCAGAACTATCTATAATTCTACAATTATAAATATTTGTTTTTTACACTTTAAAAAAATATAACTGATTAATTAATTAACTTATTATTATTGTGTTACTATTAAATATTTCTCAAATCAATCTTCTAGGTGAAGCACACAATCATCATGACTCTATTCTGAAATAAAAACTCACAAATACACCGATATACATATATAAACAAAAGAAAAACAAAAACAACAGTAAACTGATAACAAATTCAAATTGTGTTTGGCCAATAACAAAAAAAAAAACTACAATCAGTGCTTACGAGAGACCAATTACATACGAGAGACCGACCACCTTATAAATAAAAGCTAATTAAAAAAAATAACAAAAACAAAACAAATTAAGAACAAAGAGAGAGAATTTACGTTTAATAATATACAAAATTAAATAAAACAAAAAGTGCAGAGAAATTAAAAAAAAAATTCAAAGTTGAAGAAGTAAAAAAGTAAATGTTGCCTGTTAAAAACCTTAAAGTTTAGTGTTGAATGTGAAATGGAAAAGATATCATCACCACCAACAACTCCAGCTAAAACTACAACAGAAATAACGCCAATGCTAAAACCTAAAAACAATTTTTGCAAATTTTCAATTTTGTCGTTGCCGCCGTTACTGTCGTCACTGCAATTCGAAGCAAAATATTTTTCGTGTAAATTTCTAGAGAAAAAATTCCTTTTAAAATTGACTTCAAAACTTAACAAATACAATAATATTAAGAAAATAAATAAATATAAGAAGAATTGTAATCGTAATAATAGTGTGAATAGTTTATTACATTTCTTATCACTTTTAAATGTTTTATAACAATAACAAATATAATAATAACAATAATAATTACAGTGAAAATGTTTGTGACTGTGATTGTGATGATGGTGATAATGATAATAAAGTCTTGATAGTTAAATCAACCCATACACATACACAGATTAAATAAAAATTACTAAAAACTAAAAGAAAATTTGAAAACTAACTGCCGATAAAAGTTTATTAATTTTCATTGTGTGTTTTACGCGCGCGTCCACTACTACTACAAACGGTGTGAGAAACGAAAAATTAAACTACAAACGGTAAAGTTTGAAACTGTTGCTGTAAACGAAAACAAAGTAGCACCATGTTAAATATGTCTAATAAATTTAATAACTATCAACGCTCGTCTGCCACAAATATTATAGGCATGAACGTGAATAATAACAATAATTCATCAACTGCAGCAGCTGTGGCAGCGGCATCTTCTTCAACCAGCCCTTCTTCGGCGGGTTATACACTGTCAGCACCTAATAACTTTTCAAATGATTCCAACTCTTCGTTGACATCTTACTCTGGCAAAGCCGAAAGGGAAGCAATACATTCTGGTCAATTTATGGTCTCAACATTTGAGGCCGAAGAAGCACAAGATGATCTCGATGATAGTGAAATTAAAATGTTAGATCCTGAAGATCCTAGCCTATCGAAAGCAGACGATGAACCCAATACCTGTATGGAGGTGCAGTTATATGTGCCTCGTAATATGGCCCAACAAAATAAATATGGCAATACAGAATCGCATGGTTTGATTACTTCCCATTTGGAAATTGAAACGTCACTAACGAAACTCTTCAAATGTATGAATTTAGCCTATAGGTAAGTTGTTGTTTGTATGTTGTATTTAGTCCATAAACTTTAGCTATAAACCTCTTTTTATGTTGTTGGAAAAAACATTTAAAACCACATGTTTAGAGCGTGATTTGTTCTGTGTTTTTTTTTTTGTAACAAACTATTTTTTGTTGTTACAATATTTTATTATTGTTTTTAACTTTTTTTACCTAAATCAGCATATTTTGTTGAGTATTTTGTGTTTATTGAGGAGTAAAATTTCGGCGTTTGTATTCTGTACTTTAAACGATTGCAACTCCAATGAAAATGTTGATTTTATTTTTCAGTCATAAATAACATTGACATTAGGTTAATACCATTTCATGGAGCTAAAAGTAAAATGTTTTTTTTTTTTATTTTCTACATAACCCAGCAGAAACCCATGGTCTAGAGTTTTTAATAGTTTGACTTGCGCTAAAAACGACTATAAAGAATAACGAATATGATGAAAATCTGTGGTCATATTAGGATTTGACGCTACTCAAACCTTTACCCTTAAATTTGCTATAACTTTCAGGTTAAAAACCACCTTTGGAATCGAATTGTCTTTATTCATCTCTCCATTTTATTTAAGTTCTTTTTGATCCTCTTTATGGAGTATTGTGGTGCATAATACTTTTTAACCTAAACCTAATGATAATAATGTGTTTGTCGTTTGGCATTTTCGTATGCTATCTTCGTATACGCGAAGGGGAGCATCCAACTGTGCGATGTTAAAGTTGGGATGACTCCTCCGGTGACATCCCAGGAGGAACTGTTTAGTCAGCATGACTAAATTATGTTCCTTGACTGGGAGGAACTTCGTTTCCTCATGTAGATGGTGTTCTGAGGTGTTCTGATCTCCTTACTATTTACACCACTTATATCTGACTGAAAATGAAATATAGCTTTCATATCGGGTTCAGAGCTTTGAGGTCAATTTTGTAACTACTCGACCGCGAAAGAAAAAAGCAAAAATTTTCTGGGGAATCTGTATAGTTGCAAAAACAAAAAAAAAGTCAAAATTGTCAGAAAAATACTTTAATGCAACTGTTCCTAGAAAATATCCTTTCAAAATTTCCGATTTGATCTCTGGGGATGAAAAACATCAAGATATTCAACAAAATTATAACGATATTGCGATTTGTGATAGCTAGAAACTTACCAAGACAATTTGAATATGCTTTGGAAAAAAAAGAAAGTAGTTTTACTTTAGATTTTGGGACAGAAATTTAGCGAATAGGGAGAATTTTGTTGGAACCGATCATATTGTCTAAAGAGATCAAGAAAAAAATCGTGCAGACTTCCTGACAGCATTAATTAAAAGTGTGTTTTGATCAAGACTACTCTTTGTCACTGCCTTAGAATACAAAGTTTTAGGTAAAGGTGTTCTGACTCGGTTGAAAGGGAATAAGTTATATTCCTTAATGCGATACTCTATATATCTCTTTTGCTTCAGTATTTGATTTTGATGATATTTCTTAGACATTTTGTTTCCAGTTTCTTTTGAAGATTTTCCAGGTGATCTCCGTGTACTTCTGTGTTTTAAGTTTAAGTCATATATTTAATACCCAACTTCCGCAGCACCAATTTTTTTAGAATTACTTTATGGGGTTAAAATTAGTCACTATTGTACTTAGTGTATTCATATTAATTATATGAAAATATCTAAATATGTATTAAAATCAAAAGCATTTCTTTTTTTTCCTCGTTTCATTTTAGTTAACAATATAAACACGCATTAAAAAAAAAGTAAGAAAGTATAGTCGGGCATGACCGACCATTTAATACCCAAACCATGAGTATATTTTTAAAATTTTAATTTTTTATAAAGAAAATTTTATGTTGAATATTATTCCAAAATATTTAAGCAATTTATTGATAAAAAAAACTAAAATTTCTAAATGAGGCTTTATATAGGTCAAATATGGGCCGGTCCTCGGTAAATTTGGGAAAAGGATATATTTTTAAATAACAGTTAGTTTTGTTGAGTTTCATTGCGATATAAATGGTTACAAGTCAATTTTAGACGTTTAAGACATTTTTTGAAGTGGGGTCTGTATGGGGGTTAGGGACAAATAAGGGCCGATCCTTACGAAAATCTGCAGTGTCATTTATACTTATATAAAACTTATTTGTGCTAATTTTAAGGGAGATAGTAGAATATTTGACGCAATTATGGCATAAAAACTACAAATCGGGAGGTACGGTTGTATGGGGGCTAGGTGAAATAATGGACCGATTTCAACCATTTTCAATAGGCTTCGTCCCTGTGTCAAAAAACATGCTCGGTCCAAATCATCATTCATCAAATTATCTTGAAAATTGCGGCCTGTACCTTGCGCACAAGGTTTACATGGACAACCAGCCAGCCGGGCAGACGGACGGACATGTCTTAATCGACTCAAAAAATGATTCTGAATCGATCGAGGTGGGTATTGGACCAATATTTTTGTATGTTACAAACATCAGCACATATAATACCCTCCCCACTATAGTGGTGTAGGGTATAAAAACATAGAAAATTTAACAAAATATCTAAATACAAGACAAATATGAAAATAATCAATAAAATAAATCGATTTTGAAAAAATACATTTGTAAACAACTGATAAAAAGTTATCACAAAACAACTTAACTTAGATAACAAAATAAAAACCACTAAATGAAATTGTTATTCTTATTATTGTTATTAAACCGACAGTAGAAGAATTTCACAGTTATTATAAATTTTTAACAAATTTGCATCATCACTTCAGTCAGTCTCACTGGCTGAAGTTCGAAGAGATAAGAAAAAACTGCAGACTTTAATTTTATACTGTCTGTAGATAAATTTAATAGCGTTTAAACAGTTTTTAGATTATACTTTGTTAGAAATAATGATTAAAAGTATCTTTCTCTCTATAAGGTGCTTGACCCAAATGCCCAATAATATGACCAAAATTACATTTTCAATACTTGTCTGAACTCATAATTAAACAACAATTGATTTCTTTTTATTACTTGAAATTATATGTAGTTAATTTCGAATATATAACAGAAATAATTAATATAATAATTCTAGGTGATAATTTTTTAATCTTTGTGATTTAATTAAATTACTGAAAATTAAAGTAAAAGCTTGAAAAGCTTACTTTGATAAACTATCATTAAAAATAATAATCTAATCAAAAATATCTTTTTTATTACATTTGTTTGTCTGTATTGTATGAAACAAATTACGCGCAATTTGTAAAACGAAATATTTTAATCAATCGTAAAAAACAATATTTACCAAAGCATTTAGGAGCATTGAAAAAAGGCGTAATTGGGAAATGACATTTTTATTAGGTAAGGTTAGGTTGCAGGGATGGAAAAATCACTAATATAAAAGCTATTTTTGAAAGTTGTTCATTTCTTTTAATTGGACAAGCCTTTTAAAAACTGAACCCACTATGTATTTGCACTTCCTTTATACAAGTTTAAATACAGAAATAGATACTACATAATCAAATTTCGATGCCTTTAATGATTCTAGATATAATATTCCGAGTTGTCCCAATAATAAAATTGTCATTGCTCATGATTTTAATGTTCGTAACGTTCCCAAAAAGCTACGAAAGAGCCAAGCTTTACATACGAAGTGGATTTAAATTATGTAAACTTTGTTTCTTAGTTGTGCATGAAGTCATGCATTCCATTGGAAAATCGCCAACACATACAAGAGTATTGGTTTAATAAGACCCAGAAAGAAAGCATTAAGTATTTGGCAAAACAACAAGAAAACTGAAACTAATATGTTACAAAAAAAATGCAAATCTCAACTTAAATAAGTATCTTGGGCCAGATGGCATACTACCACTGGTCTTCAATCAGTGCTGGCTAACAACCATGAAATGCATGAAGAGCAATCTGTTCTGTCCTTTCCAATGTTATGGAAAATATATTAAACTACCATCATGTCAAGTTTTTAGAGTCCAATAGTTTACTTAACGGCTTTCATAGAGACCTTTCTAAGGGAGTGAACTGAACAACAACTGAATAAGAAGTCTACTATCCTTCCTATAGGAAAAATCGTTTAGTTTCAATCATTATTTCTGTGAAAATATATGCAAGATTTTCAATACGGTGGGTATGGAGCGCTTTTATCAATACTAGTTGCATTTGGTAATTACTTCTCGCGATTTGTATTGAGTTTTTTTCAGTGATCACATTATTCTAGCCGTTATAGATGAAGTCTCATACAACGAATTCAATAATTACTCAGAGATATCACAAGGCTCTATAATTTTATCTGTTTTCGTTTCTACATTCCTAAAAGACCTTCTTTGTCTGACTTCCAACCCTATCTACTCTTTTCGGGTAGCAACATTTGCCATTTCTATTCATTCATTAGGGATTAGGGCAATGAGGACCCCATGAATGATTTGCTTAACCCACATAAAAGGAACATGCGAATAGAGTTGACTTCAGCGATTCAATGTTGTGTGTAAAAGCACAAACACATGCCAGATCATGTTGTCCAGATATCCGAGAGCACGTTTTTCAAATGTTGAAAGAAGCATTCAAATGTCTAGCTTTTCCAAAGCGGTACAGGAAATACTTCACTTCATCTGATCTTTTTTCCATTTACACGACTTATATTTATCCATAATAATAGAATAGAGAACTTTCATGTAAGGACTTCGAAGTATATTTTTGCTTTTCAAAAAGCCTGTAGGAATAAGCGAAGGTATTTATGGGTGACAGTATTGAATCCAACTCTATTGATTCTCTGCAGCACTGTTGCATTTTGTAACTTTTGAAGCAGACAAATTTAAGTCAAATGTTCACAAACACTTTTGCCTAGAACGTTCCTCCTATAACCACTTTTCCTATTTCATTTATCATAATGTACTGTATGAGCAGCCTGAAGGTTGATCATAAATAAATAAGCTAAAATCCATACATCCTAATTCCTTGCTACACAACAAAAGATTTTTCAGAGGTAGGTTTTTGATAAATACATCAATATATTCCGTTATTGGTATTATCAATTCAATAAGAGTATATTCTGTACGGCGGAAAACGGACGGTAATATTAGAACCTTATATACGAGTTTTTATTGACCTTTGAAAAGCTAAGTCTTATGAAGACTAAGATTTATTTGTGAAATGGACAAAGTTGGTTTATTGTCAGAAAGCTTAACATCTTTAGTTAGACGTTTTGCATGACCTTTAGCTTATAGCTTAAGAGTTATATGGAGAAGGGGACAGAGGTTTCTCTTGCATCACCTTTGAAGAAGATCAACATCTTGGTAGTCGATTCCTATAACATCAAGTGTAGAAAGGTAACAAGGTTTTTGAGAGGGGATTTAGGTTAAAGTAAAAAAATGATTCCCTCCTGTAAACTTAACCGACAATTGTTTCTAGGATTTCTTTGAATTTAGAATCCAATATACTGCAAGTGATTTTATTTCAGATATTACCAAAATAAAATATATAATATATAAACCAAAATAAAATTATAAAATAAAGTTAAGCCATTCCGTATTTATCTATATTGCAGAGTTTTATTTAAGTACAAGAGAATTATGTTATTAATCGATTTTACGTTCCTAACCGCTCTGAAGTTTTACTCCACACTTTTTGTCATGAAGTTTCATTAGAACTTGTTCCCTGCCGATAACTCCGGTGATTAGTAATCTTCTCCGATCGGCTACGTCTGGTTTAAAGCGAGAAGCATTCAATTAGTTTAACTTCAAGTAATACAAGTAGGTAGGGGTCTGCCGATTTCGGTAGAGATGTACTACAACGAATCCAAACAGAATTAAAAAGCTCTTGATTTTAGATATGATATCAAGATATTATGAGCGCGAATGTTCTTAAATTCGAAGTCTAGAATTAAAGAAAAATCGCATGTTAGGAACAAGGATAATAGTCGAAAAAAGCGACAAGTTTATGAAGATTAAAAAAATAAAACTTTGTATTAAAACCTACCATTATTCAAACTTTTGTTATCTCTAATTCTAACTTATTTCCAATTAATAATAAACTATTTAATTTAAATTATTTTCAGTCAAAAATTAACTTCACCCAAATGGAATCATTTCAAGGGTGTTCGTCTGCGCTGGAAGGATAAAATACGTTTAAATAATGTCATCTGGAGATGTTGGCATATGCAATGTAAGTTTTTTTTTTATTATCAAGTACTTAAGTTTTAATTATAAAATTAATATAAACAACTTGTAAATGTAATTTATTTAGTTAGTTATTTTTAATTGCATTTATTTAAGTTTTACTGCTTTGTTTAAGTTAATTTTTAGTTGAAAATATACTCAATTTATTGTTTATTGACAACAAGTTTTGACAAGTGTATTACTGAATTTAATTTCTAATCTCTAGGAATGGCGTGTGTGCATAGTTTTAGTATTTATTTAATAAATTTAACTTTTTGTTTTTGTATCAATTGCTCCCCTTTGTTGAAGATGCGATAGTTTTGTTTACATATCATTTGGAAAACTTTAATACAATTGCGATTTTTTTTTTATTTTTATCATAGTGTTTTATTTTTATTTGTTTATTAAAAAACGTCAATCAGTGTTATGATCTATAATAAAGATTAGGCCTAGATTTTTTGAAGTTGAAAATGTAGGGATTAATGAGGTGTTGAAATTCGTTAAAAAAGAACAAGAATAAGAGAGATAGCATTATGAAGATTCTTGTCAAACTCAAAAAGAGTTGCAGAACAATTAAAAGGTACATAGTTAGTTTGATAGGAGGATGTATACACATCAAATCCAAAGAAATGCACCTAGGCCTCTATCGGTCCTGTTGTGCGCTTCTTAACCAGTGCCACGGGTGGGAATCGAACCCACCAACACTAACCTACCGGAGGCTACCTCAAAAGCTACATAACTATAAAGCGTTTTCAAGCATTAGGATTCGTCCAAAACAAAGTGTATTTTCCATGGCCGAAATGCACTACATAAAGGGGCTAATGAGGTGTCAGCATTTTACTTCCGATAAATTGCTTCATGGAGATTATTGCCAAACTTTAAAATATCCATTACCCAACGCTTAAGTGATCACATGTTAAGCGGGACCGAATTGACATCAAAGACAAATGTTCATGGCTCTAACGTAATGTTCTGTATTCGGTGGGGCCAAAAGAGTCTTAACTATTACATACTGTCGAAATCTGGCAGATCACCCCAGAGAACTTGAACCTATTGCAAACGATTTGTTTGTAGCGAGCCGGAAAATTTCCTGAATATGCAATGGTCGGCCACATTGGAAAGAAGCCCAGACCTTTCACCGTGCGACTAATATTTGTTTCGATCAATACAGAACGTTCCCTATGGGGAAATGAAAGCTTTTAATTTGAGCTCGATCTATAAATGATCCATTACCCCTTTATGGATCTTGTAAAGGAAATTGCTCAAATTTTTTATATAAGTATGAATTTCATTAAGTTGCAAATCTTTTAACTACATTAACATACTAACTTCTCTTAATGTAGCGTGTGCAAAAAATCTTAATTTTTTCTAATATTTACTTTTGTTATTATTTTATATACAGTACAAGTTATTATTATTACAATATTTGTTGTTGTTTTTCTTTTGTTAAAATTATGGTTTTTTTTATTTATAACTTTATTGTTGTAATTTATAATTATTTTAGTTTATTTTGTTAATTTTTTCCCCTTTTCATTTTGCAAAATAGCAGGTTTATTTTATTATTTTAGAGGCCTTTTTTTTGTTATTTCTTATCAGTTTTTATAAACTTATCTTTTTTGTTTAAATTTGTATAAACACCCTATTTCAAGTGAACTAACGTTTTTAATACCCATTAATGTTAGAATTCAGAGAGAAGGCGTATAAAAATGTTAAATGTTTTAGATAATTTTAATTTAAGAATTTATTTTATTATAACCCATATTGTTTAACTGTCTTATTCATAAATATTTATCAAAGGTTTATAGAACAAATTTTGTACGTAAATTTGATTTATAAACTTTTGATAAATGTTATAAAAAATGATAAAAGTTTATTAATAAGATCCTAATAGTTTAAATTTTTAAAACATCAAGGTCGTTGAAAACTATAAAATGTGATATAAAAAATAAATTGTTAACACAGAAAATAGCATTAGATTCTACTTCGATTTAGTATTTTTAAAGAAACTAAACTTAATACACTAGAATTGGATCTTCACTCCGGAATGATACGATTCATATTCGACCAAAGATTACCAAACCAATATCGGTTACATGACACATCATTAATGCTGATCTGTGAAACACTAATCTGAAATAATAGATTGTGGTTAAATGAAAAGTTAGAGCACACCCCTTTGGAAATCTGATGTTATACGGGTGATTCTAAATTGAGAGACAAAACGTGGTTTTACATTGGTAACACGTCTAACTATATAACTGTGGTCAAATGGAACATTAGAACAAACTTCAATGGGAATCTGTTATACGGACAGATCTAAACTTAAGAACATAACAGAGTTCTTCATTGAAAACACGTAAACCAAGGTTTATTAACGTTTACAAGCAGAGGTCCGTGCTATCATGGAATTGAATTGAAATTACCCTGTACGAGGTTAAAACATTTTTCGAAAGCTGGAAGAAAATAGAAAAGAGAAATATCAGCTGCAAAGTTTTGCTATACATCCTACTGATAACAGGTCTCTCGACAAGTCTCTTTTCCTTAAAGATGGATCCGAGTAGATCTAAAATTAATTTAAGATTATGAGGTTTGAAAAGTACCAAAATTGCAATTTTATCCGTTCCTAGCCTAAATAGCCATTTTCTCGAAAAAGTACCAGACACCTATGGCCGTTTAATGTTTAAATTAACAACCATAAGTGATATCTTCAGTTTTTTAAATATGAGGTTACCGAATTGACCCGTTTTACCCAGTTTTAGGAACCCTTTCTAAGTTAGGTTTGGTTAGGTTACTCTTTACTCGTTAGTTAGCTAGTTCTCTTCGAAGCCTTGTAGCCCATTGTGATACCTTTAGAATTACCATTCTCTTATATTAAGAGTTTGTTCATAAAAGGTTAATAGTTTCGCGTGGGAGTCAACTGGTATTTACTAGTGACTCATCTTTGAGACAGTGCATACCACGAAGAGCTCTACAGAGATGTGCTTTTGTAAGGGCTGTCACATAGAAGTTGCTGTACCGACTTCTCTTCTTCCTCATCCACACAACTTCTAAAGTAGCTTTAACATGGGTGTCTGGTTGGTTCCGACATATGTTCATTCATACAGTACCCAGTAATTATATCCATGAGAAGCACAGGACTCCTTATTACACCAGACAGACGGGATATATCGAGATTGAAAACAGAATACTGGGTGTAAATGGGCTTGAGCTTCTCTTCAATGAACACTGTCGCAGTTGCAAAAACTGGGAAAAGGAAACGGTTTTTCATCTGACCTGGTAGAACGAATGCCCTGCTTTTTCCGTTAAGAGGAATCGTTTTCTTGGCATTTACTTCATATCTAATCTTGGTCTCAGCTTCATGACATTCATAGATTACTCACGGCTACAGGCTGGATCTAATACTATACAATACTATATCTGACAAGTTGAGTGGTCCAGTCAAAACAGAGTCTCTTGGACTCTTCTTGACTGTTCGAGCGTAGTGAGCTACCACTTTAACCAACAAGACAAGAAAGTAATAGTCCTTCGTTAGAGTGGGTCAGAGACAGTCTCGATATTCTTAAAGTGGTGATTTTTGACCAACTGAGTTCCGTCTTATTCAAAGCCCAGTGATTTCTTAATTTTGATATGGTCACCAGGTGACTTTGAATATTACTTTGCTCAAGAGTTTAGACTAGGGACGACCATTTAGCTGCGTATCCATTAGTCATTTCATTTTCCCGGATGTTCTCATTTCCTGGATCACATATTTACTCAGCGTGATATTGTGCCAGTTGTGCCATTGATTGAATACAATAGAGAATAGATGAAATTCTTAAATTGCAATAAAACTTTTAGCCTATTGCTTCATATAGTACATTATCTTAAGTGCTAATTTTTTGGCGGAAACACTACAAATGACGTATAGAAAAACGTAATAAATTAAAAGAAATTGCCAAACAATTATAGTTCAAGATCACATCTATGTATATCTATAATATCACGTCGATAAAAACTTAATATACATGCAACTTCAAGAGACATCATGCTTAAGATTAAAACTCAATTCGTTTGTCACTATCTCGGGCACATTATTAAACGAATGATATTTTATGACTGATAAAGACAAGCAGGGTGATCTAGTTGTAACACGTTGTATCAAGTTGTATCATGTAAACTACAGTAGTCGATCATGAATTCAAAAATTCCCAATGTACTTTTCATATTTTACAGTTTTCAAACTATTTTACTCATAAAATAAATCACGTTTAAAAGTGATTTATTTTCCCTACTAAAATATTAATCACGATTTTTACCCCCTCAGCACTGTTAGCATTCCTTAAGCTTATCTGTTAACACACGTCAATAGGCCGTAAAATAAATATTAAGTGTATGTATGGTTTTGTGAGTGAGTGTATAAGTGTATAAAACCCTTTCTTATATACATACCATAAGGGGAGAGAGAGAGAGCGTTATAGAGTAATGCAGAGCAGAGGAGAGAAAGAGAGAGTATTTATTTATTTATTTAGTTATTAAAACCAAGAAGAATAAACGTAAAATAAAACAGTCAAGTTATCTTCATAAGTCTGTTAACAACACACTTGAGGCGTATACTCGATTCATACAACACTCATACGTCAGAGTGATCATTTCAAGTGTTTGTTGGTCGAACTATCGTACGTATTTACATGAAACTACAAACACATATAATACGCGGAATTTTCAATATTTGTCGATAGTGATAGAGTGAGAGTTTTTAAGCGCCAATCGGTCAGTAAGTCGTGCTGTTCGGTCAGTCAGTCGGTCGGTCTGTTAAACGATCGTTTATTGGAAACTAGTTTTTATTAAAAACTAAAAATAAATTATTTTTAAGTGTAACAAAATAAATAATGGAATAAAACAAAAATAAAAGTTTAAATACTAAAAAAAACATTTTTAAGTGTAACAAAATAAATAATGGAATAAAACAAAAATAAAAGTTTAAATACTAAAAAAACATGCAAAAATAATAATAATCAATATGAAAATATTTAAAATTCAAACAAAAGAAAACTCAGGTCAACATATGCCCTAAACACATCTGCGGCTGCAGCGTCACTGACAACAGCAACACAACAAAAATACTTTCAACTGCATCTGCCCTGAGTGGTTATTTTCCTCTTATTGTTTTTGTTATTTACCTTTGTGTTTTTGTAGTTATTATTATTAATATTATTTATTTTTGTTTTTATTTTATAATACTAAACAAAAAGTGTAAACAATTGAAGTGTCTAGTTTGTTTTTTGTGATTTCAAAAATTTATTATTTTCTTTTGTTTATCTTTATAAACCTCAAAATTTTTTTATTTAATATTTTTATTATAAAAAATTTTTGTACGCGTTTGTGGTTGTTTTATCGTAAATTTATCTCTTGTAAAATAATTGTTAAAGTGAAAATGTTAAATATTTATTGTCGCAGTCGCATCATATTCTGTATTTTGCGCCGGAGTCGTTACAAATGTTTGTTAAATAATTGACAAAACATAACAACAGTTTAAAAAGGTTAATTATTTTTTTATTTATTATTAATATGTTTAAGCTTTAGTTGTATTTATATTTTATTAACATTATTAATCTTATATTAATTTCCACAAATGATGTTAATGGGAATTTTTCTAGTTTTTACCGGTCATTTGGGAAAATAATCATTACACTTTTTTGGGTCTGACTTGGATCTGTAAGTCTATGTTTATACATATATCAAATAAAAGTTTTTGCGAACACCTTTCAAATGAGATATATTTTCGTAAAAATTGTTCACAATAAAATTAAAATTTGACATCAATTAATAAGTATTTTATTCGGTCGCACAATTTTATTATTAGTATTCAGTCTTGCTCTGAACAATAAACTCCCGGGGAGTCTGTTTCCTCCTTCGATTACTCTATTACGACCTTGTCTAAGTAGCGTCTGTCCCATTTATCAAGGGCTACTACTGAGTACATATATATAAGCCGCGGATCCAGTTCGAGTGTTTGGGAGGGACTTTTATTTTTTTCACTTATTTTACTTTTTAATCCCCCCGTGGATCCGCGCCGGACCTATATGAACCATATTTGGTGCATATTTTTGACAACAGATGAGTTGGCTCATATTGAGAAGCTTCCCTGACATTTATTCTATCCTAAAGCAGAGTTTGTCTCTTTCCAATATTTGTAAATACAATAAGGATATATTCTAAAAATGCCTCCACCGGGGTCATGTTACATTGATGAGAGATCTTATCTTGATGTGATTGCAATCTCGGAGAAAAGAGGTGCCGAATGACAAGAAATTGCTCACAGAGGAGTAACTGTGAGACTAAGCGTTGGTAATGCTTGTGTTACAGGATGAATGTAGTGGAATCTCAACCGCCCGTATACCAAGGGTGGTTCTGTCGTTGTTCTTTTATGAGTGTATCAAAAGAATTAGAGGTGTGCAGAGTTGGATGGTGATTGATAAAAGGTATCCTTAGGATTTATCTACCTTGTCCAGGTATGTTCAGAAAAACTCTGTTCATACCAAATTTAACACAGTGTGTTCTCTGTGAGTAAGAACAAAGTCTTCTGCTTATTTTATGGATTCGTACTTCGCTCTACTGATTACGTCTCTAGGTGATATTGCCGTCTAAACATAGGCCATTATATCTGCATGTCTATAAACCGAAGTGATGTTTTGCATCTAGAAATTAAATAACGAAACAGTACTGGCCAGAGATTAAATAGTTCAGGTACTTGAGCAAAGTACACGTACACTGGACCGGAAATTTCCATATACATAAGTTTAAACAGTGGTTGAAAAAGACCAACTTGAAATAAGACCAACATTGCAGATTCACGTAAAACACTCCGACATTTATTCTAAAAGTATCAAGGCTGAAGCCTTGATCTAGGGCATTTATGAATAAGATTATCCAAATGAGCCCTTCGAGTTTGGTAGTTGATAATGCTAAGGGGGTCGCAAACAGGCTAGATATTTTGCAATACTAAACGATGACTCCAATATGTGTAAGACCGACGAATAAACCACTAAGATGCTAAATGAGAAAAATGACATGTAGATTTTGGAGGTTTATTAGATTAGATTGAACTCAGAGATTTAGCGGACTTGACTTTCAGAGTTCTTGAAGTACAGATAGAATGTCGCTGTTGTGGAGGTAATGTTTATTTGTGCGGAGAATGATCAGAAATCAGCACTGTTAAACCCTTTGCATTAGGTCCATCACGAACAATAATTCAAGTTCATTAAGTTAAAAACTAAGTTTCCACCTGAGCTAAAGGTTCTGCAACCTGTCATAGCATGAACTCAGGAGAATTAGCGGACTTGACTTTCAGATTTTATAGAGAAGCATCAGAAGCCAACACTACTAAAACCATTGCATTGTGTCAATAACGAACTCAAATTCAAGTGTTCCTTAAGTTAAATACTAAGCATTGTTTCCTCCAACCAAGGATTAGATGTAGCTGCTAAATATCATTAGACTCTTTTTAACACATGTAGCTACAAAGCGCAAACTAAATGACTAGGCAATCGTATTCCAGGAGTTGGCTCTGGACAGTATTATTACTATTTCTGACTACAGTTATATCAGAATCAATCAACTGTACATTAAATAATCTCCCACTGTAGAAATTATATTTAACATTTCGTTTAGAACTTTTATCCGATCATCATACGTATTTTACATAAATAGTTACACACTATTTCATCATACTGTGATTGAAGTTATCAAATAACTATGCATTGCCTTTATTACTGTTATTACTCAATTACACATTACGAGTAATTGGATAAATTTAATTACAATTGCTCAATTACATATTAGAAGTAATTGTAATTGATCGTGTAATGAATCACATTGAGTAAACGTTATTCCACAAACCTACAATTAAATAATCCTATGGTGTATTGTTTCCCCAAAACAAAAATTTGTTCTTATGAATATTTCGCGATGTATTCATTCACAATAGTTGATTTATTTGGTAACAGCTAGGTCTTGTTTAATAAAATTTCCAAAATTGGTGTCATATTTTTGGTTTGCTATTACATTGTTGTACATGTTTTGCACTATACTGTTTCACTCTATTAAAAGAAATTTTAAATTTTTACTTTTGTTTAGAAAACTTAAGAAAAATATACACTTTTATATGTTGTTTTAAATTCTTTAATATTTGTCTTTTAATATTTTGCTAATTTACTTTAGGGTTGTTTACTTTTAACTTTTAAATAAACTTCTTGACAAGATACATTAAAAATTATGATTTTGCACATAAATTAATTTATAAGATATTGTAAAAAATAAAGAAATATTTAAACTTACAGTGAATTGCATAAGGCAGTAGCAGAAGCACTAAATCCCATTTTATAATTCTCTCACACATGATAAAATTTAATTTACAATTATAGAATTAAAAAAAATATATATAAAAACTCACAATAGATATGATTATGCACGACAAGTTAAAAGAAATAATAACAAAATCTTATGAAATGTTTAGAAATTTTTTTGAAGAATTTTCCATTGTTACTTTTTGGAGCTTTAAATTATTTTTAAAGAGCCATCGACTAGTCTTACTCGAGGTATAACGGTTGAATAACGAAAAACAAATATTTAATTAAAAAATATAAATAATTAAATAGAATATATTTATAAATATAATATATAATAATAATTACAATCACAATTTAAAATCTTGTATCACGTGCTTTGTTTATTAGTGTTATTTATTACTATTATTTGTTTATAATATTTTTTATATAATAGAATCCGCAAAGTTAACAACCGTAGATCAATTTCACGTTTTTAAAACCCTCAAAGTAAGCTGCTAAATTTAAAATAAAATATTACACAAAATTTTCCTCAAAATTTTAAATTTAAGTTTTCAAACGTTTTAATTTGTGAAACAACTATTTTTTATATCTTTTATAAAATCTAATTATGTTTATGTTTAAGAAAAAAAGAGGACTTTAAACCCCAACTTTAATTTCACGTGCTCTAATCTTTAATATATAATTCTGTTCATAATCTTCAAATTTATTTTACGCAAAAAATTTGCTCAACAAACAATAGTAAATCTAAAAATATATTTATTTCATAAAAATGTTCGTTCCCACTAAATACAAAATAAAATAATAAAAGATTAAAGTTTATCTTTGATAAATATCCCTTCTAAAAAAGAAAAACATGTCTTCCTTTTGTTCCAATCAAAATGTTTTGAAACTACCAGACTTCATGACTGGTCTTTATACTTAATTAACATTATACTTTGTTCTTAATAATCAATATACGTGACATTTTTTTTGTACATACATATTACTTGTAAACAATTAGTTTATTATTGATTGACACCCATATAACAGATGTCGAGAATATATTATGAATTGTGGAATATTTCCAAAACAAAATTTTAAAACTATTATCGTTAATAATATTTTTTGAGATTTGAATCGTATGTTTTTTCAAATAAAAATTTGTTTAATAACAAAATTCCCATAGCAACTAATTATAGAGTTTTATAATTGTTCAATTGACAATCGATGTTGTAGCGTTGTATGTCAGCAGCTGCTACAATAGTCATAACAATGTTGTGGTATTTTCTATGCAAAAGTTCTATACAACTCTTACGACAATTTTTCATATGTTTTTCGAATGTCGTAAGAAAATTAAGTGTTGTCAATTTTTTATTTCAGATTATAAATACAAAATTCAATCGATTATGGCAAAAAAAACGATAAAGTGGTAACACAGAAATTACAAACAAATAGCTGTTTACCAAAACAAAAATAAAATTTTATTAAAAACTGTTTATTTATTAGTTTAAAATGTGGAATAATGAAAATAATAGAATTTTAAATAAAAATAAATTAATTTGGATTATTTTGTTTGTTTAATTAGTTTAATATTATTTGTTTTTTTTTTACTTTTGACATTGTTTGTTTTTTTATTGCAAACATAAACTTTTGACTTGCTACAAAAATCTATTCACAATCACTGTTACTACACTTTAGTAGATACAATATACAACTTGATGTTATATATATAGTTGTACAATTGGACAATGTTATTTCATTTTCAACCACTTCGTGTAATCACCGCCCCATTGTACTTCTAACACGACGGTGGCTATTTACGTATAAAAAATTTTCGGCTCAAGTATTTGAGCTATCAAATCTCTGACCATTACTGCACCGTTGCTTAGTTTCCGAAATGAAAAGAACATTACTTCCTTTTACAACCACGCAGATGACCTTTGTTTAGTCGGCAACACCACCTAGAGGTTGTAACTGATAGACCAAAATACGAATCTTTTGAAAAGCCGAAGACTTTGTTCTTACTCATAGAGAATACACTGTGGTAAATCTGGTATGAACAGAGTTTTTTTCTGAATATACTGGTACAAAGAAGAAAAATTCAATAGTATCGCTGGTCTTATGATACTTTTCATTCGTCATCTTTGAACCCAGCACAACATCCGACACCCATATTCTAGATATAGGTTTACCTTTACCTAGAATATCGAAGGAATCTCAACCAACTGACCAGTCAGGACATAGTCATGCAGGCAACTGGCCTTTCGCTATATACCCCTTAGTGAAGGCGAAAGAAAATTGTTGCCAGCTTGTCCGTTATGCTATGCTCATGTACATTTGAATAACCGAATACTGACTGCAAGTCTATTCACATTCATGAACAAATCTGAATGCTGTCTACACATGATATGGAGATTTAATTGTGTTTTAATGTTTATAGTGTATCGTTAGTTATCTTTGCCATTTCGCATTATAAGAATATATCGTTGATCTTATGTAGATGTTGATCAATAATCCGTTTCAATTGAATATATGACAGTCTGAGGGCTCCGAAACACTTCAGTAGAACGTCAGATGCTTTCCATCCTTTGACAATGAAGACCATTGTACATTAGAATCTGGATTCAATTTTTTCTATTGAAGACAGATCACCATGAAGACAGAACAAATGTAGGTTCAAAGCTATGGAGTGATCATTTCAGTTTTCTCGTTAATAAGGTTCTTAATATCTGCGAATATCTGAAAATTCTGCTGCTAGCTTCTCTTATGACATCGACAAGCAAAACTCCGAGGATCTTCTTACTTAATTCATTTAGATTCTGAGTTTTTAAAAATAAAATAATTTTACTTTTTTATATAGAGCTTAACTAGTATTTATCCTTTAATTAACAATCTTTTCTCTTTTTTTCAGTTATACTCAAACGTAGGACACCGGTGTGCCAATTCGCTTCACCATTGGACGTTGATATTCATAGCAATCCACAAGTAAGTATATACAATTTTCACACTATTTTTTTCTAGATCTATCTTATAATTTCATGGACTAAAGTGTTGTTAGTTTTTTTTTGTTCGTTGTCATTTATAATAATATTTCGATCCTATAATCGTAACAATCTCAATCGTCACCAAATAAAAAGACGTCACCTTACACGGCATCTTATCGTCAACAAACCCCTTTATAATGGACACTCATATTATGCGTGATTAGCACGTGTTTTGCGTAAGTGTGGCCTCATACATACACATACATAGATTATTCGCATAGATTTTGTTTTGCCTAAATTTTACCTTTAAATTATAGCGAATATTATGCAGTATATTTTTGTCAAATTCTTGTTTTGCTTTTGGGAATTTAATGTTTGGCCTACTGATAAGCACAGTCGGTAGGTTGTCTCAGTAAATACACTGGGCTACAAAGTTTTATTTCGTGTCGTTTTAGATACAAAACAAATACCATTAGTTAAACAATAAGTTTAAGAACTCAGCATAAAGGCAACTATCAACGCCTTTATGCTGAGTTCTAGTTTGACTTTAAGATCAATTTTTTTCGAAACTACATCTGCGGAAACGTTATAGAGTGATTAATACTAATTAAAGAACGTTTCAATTTGTTTATCAATGATTTTTATAGAAAATTTTTAAAACAATCATTCTAGTACCTTATAAATCATTGAAATAAATGTTGCCTAGTGTATTTTTGTTTGATTCATGTGTTTTGTTTTTGTTGCACGTGATGTGACAAAGCATTTATTATTACTTTTTTTTGCTTGTTCGCTGTTTTGATTTATTTTTGCTAAATTTAGGCGCAAACAATAATAATAACAATGCAGTATTTAGATTAAAAATTATTCTTAATATATCTACATACAAATTTATACACACATGCGCACATACATATATTTTGGAAATTTATTATTGAAAAATGCTACTGTCATGAAAATTATAGATTTTATTTACTATTTTTTTTTGGTGTAAATTAGTTGTCAATTGAAAAGAAATATTTATTTTGCATGAACACCATATTTCATTTAGTTCTAATTGAAAACAAATCACAAGCGATAAGAGTTTCAAAAAAATACCCCATTAATTGACGAAATTATTAGAAATGACAAATAATTTATTTAGAAAATCAGGCGAATGAATGTTTATAAATTGAGATAATATTTCTTTAAATAGAGAGGACATTCATCATTAGTTTTTAACAATTATAATCTCTCATAGTTGAGATCTTATCAGTTAAGGTTAATAAAAATAATAAGCTCTTTATAACAGATGTTCAGATTTAATTTTAAATAAAAAAAGCTCGCTATTTAAATTTAAAATAAAATATTTTAAAGATTCAAAAGTCATGAGGCAATTTGTATCCTTGAATGCTGTTTTTATGAAAGGCTAGTGCTTAATGTGTACACTTTCAATGATTCGGATACCCTGTAAGCAACCGATGCTAACGAAAGCGGAAACGCTATTATTCTTACTCATCAATTTGCGCCCTCAGGATCTTCTACTTCAAAAACAGCCATCAGTAATTATCCTTTTTTGTAGGATTGTCATTTGACTTATGTCTTACTTGTTGTGTGTCGTCAGGTTGAATGATCTTTAAGAGCTACGGCCTATGACTGTATTTTTTGTATTTTGCTTAAAACATATTTTTGGCATTTAAGGACGTCTGATCTCTAGGATTATACATCTTAAGATCTCCCCGATGATATGGCAAGACTTTATAAGTATGACTCTGAATTTGAAATCTGAATTTGTTCGCCGATCGAAAACAATACTAGGGCTCAGATAAATAAAGTGTTTTATAACGCTTTCAAAGGGAAAATTTCAAAAGCTATTAGTGCTTAATAACTGCGATCAAAAAGCTTTGCAAATTCTGTGGTCTACAAGATGTAATACAAGAGGCAAGCTTGGAAGGTAATGATTACATTTTCAAATTAAATTACCTTTAAAGTAATTACCGTTACAAGTTTTGTCAATTGCAATTATTTCTATTTCTATACAGGCTTGAGGGAGGTAATGATTACATTTTCAATTAAAATTACCTTTAAAGTAATTACAATTACTTTTAATTGTAATTCAAGTTATGTTAATCATTTGTATTTGTAATTGAAATTTGGCCAATAACAATAAATAGTAATTGGTTATTGATCAATTACACATTACAGGTAGTTGTAATTAGGAAATCTTCAGTTACAAGTAATTGCAATTTTTAATGCTAAATTACTCATAACAAGTAATTATAGTTGACTATATAAAGAATTAATTTGTGTAAACATTACCCCCATGCCTGATTCTTTGTAACGGTCCATTACTAGAGTCCAGAAAAGCTAAGATCTTGGTTGATGCCTAACTAACTGCAAAAGATATTTTCAATTTCTTAATAACTAGTTCAAACGCCTGACCTTTGTATTCCTTCATAGGCCTTTTAGGACTGATTGGGATGTTCCATATTCATCTGCCTTTAGAGATCATTCGTAAAGGTCTAATCCTTGAATTCCGTAGAGGTAGTATGAGTTATCGTTTGAATTAAGTTTTCTTGTCCAATCAGTCTAGTGACCCTGGAAACTGAGTTGAGGATCATACCCCAAATATGGATATTTGATATTTTATCACCCTGGACAAATTCGTATTTTTCACTTTTTCTTCATTTATTAGTTGCGATTATTGTAGCTTCAATAGAACTTAGATCGGCAAACTCCGATATGTACTCACGTCTTAAATTGTTGGTGGTTTAATTTTATTGAACGATGGTAGTCAGGAGTTGAAAGTTGATCGATGAGTGTTGATCGGCAGAGTTACTAGGGAATCGGTTTGGTGGTGGTAGTATAACCAAAATAATTGGTGAAATCTTCGCTATAAGATCATTTTCTAGAGCATTTTCCCTTCCTGCTCTGTGCCCCAGTTGAAGGTTGTTGTTGTAACAGCTTGATTGTGGCCGATAGTTCTTTCTGGGGAAAACATTTTCGGTTGATACAGCTGTCGCTAGGTTGACAATCTTTGGCCAAGTATGACTCGGATCGTTCCGGAGCAAAGATCCAATTGTCGTGGGAACGTCATCTACGCATATCTACGTTGAAGGTAGATATCTTCGCTGTACTGTCGCTCACCTGTTTCGCCATAGACGGTGATGGTGTTGTTGATAACATCGAGAAAGATCTTCACCCAGTTTAAAAACTTAAACTAAATTACTAAAATGCTAAACTATTTTTAATGCAAATAAATTAATTTATTTTTTTTTATATTGAAATTTTCAGAGTGTTGTACTCGAAGGAAAATATTGGAAACGACAATTGGCCGTAATAAAAGCCGAGTATAGAAAATGGAGAAGAAATTATAAATCAAAAGTCACAGGATGTTTAATTTATGACACGGTAAGTTTATACTTTTATATTATTATTAATTTAACTACGATTTGTGTATAAATGAAAGTTGTTAAAAAATTATAAATCAAAATGAATTACGTTTGTTTTTTAAGTATTTTGGTAGAATTTTCCATATCTTTAAATTGCACCAGAATGACCATATAGGTGAAAACGGCTGTAAAAAGCTAAGAAAAATAATACAATTTTATGATTAAGTTAATTTGAATCTTTATACTCTGGGCTGTACTTTCAACTTACCTTAAATAAGGTGCTTCGATCCAACGAAAAGAAACCATAGGCGGTTAATATCGGTTTGGGACGAAGATTTTTCCAAAGAAATTTATCAATCTGTAAAACAGAAATTTTAATATAGTGGCTCTTTATTCAACTAATTAAACATATTTTTGAAGATTTACCATTTGATCCAAACTCGTTTTAGTGCGAGGAATTCGAGCCAAGATTTGTGCTGTCTTCTGGGCCTTAAAGAAACAAATTTAAATTGTACAATTACTTTGGGCAAGTGTAACATGAAATATACCTCCTTATCAATATCATTTGCACATATAGCTTTAACAAAAATTATTAAAGGTGGCAGGGAATACAGAAATACTTGAGTGAGAACTTGTAAAGATGTGAAAAATGTTTGATGCAACCATTCGAATTCCACAGTTGTTATGAAAAATAAAGCCGATATACTGGTTAATGTAAAAGCTGATTGCAAAACAAATACAAAACTATAAACCAATTGCAAGTCTTGCCTACACATGGCCAACAGCTGATTACGTAGGGTTAACCATTTCATTAGTTCCTGTGTAGTCTTGGCCATTTGTATGGAGTTATTTAAAAAGATCAAGGATTCAACTGCTACAAAAATTAGGCAACTAAAACACGTTAAATAAATGCTGCTATAGGTAAAATATATACCTAGAACTACCACACTACAAATGTACATGATCGGTTTATAATTGCTGGTCCTACCCACCATTATCATATTTCCAATAAACAAAATAATTAATATTATATTCAATTGATATTGTATATAAAATCGTCTAATAATACGTTTATTAACCTCCTCATTATTGATGCGCTCGGCAAATTCAAAAATCTGCTTGAAAATGTTCATATTTCTAAAGCGAAATACATAGAACACGGTACTCAATACCAGCTGGATGCCAGCACTTTCTAGAAGTTGTATTAAAATTAATATATTGCCAGTATTGCTGGAATCAAAGACATTTAAAACATCCGAAAATGATAAGATACACAGTAGTATAAAGAATATTTCCATAATCACCAGTACAAATACGGTTATGCGTAACATGTATTTTTCACTTTTCCCGTTAACCACCAATTTCTGTTGCCTTTCACAAAATATGGCTGGAGAAATTCCCAACAAATGTAGCAGCTTAAAAAGACGTTTAATAACATTCTTTAACGACATTATAAAAACTAATTCGTTTATATTTAGAAATTCAAATGTGGGTGACGGACATGTATTATAATTTTGTAAATAAAAAAAGCTTTCATTCATTAAGATCATGTCATCGATAGGGATTAATTTGTTAAATATAAACATTTTATTATTGTTAATTTTTTTTTACATATTATTGGCAATGAATGCTTACTTGAGTTTGTTTAATTTGTTATGGATGTGAATATTATGTGCAATAATTTCAATTTATTATTCAATTAAATTAATTTATTTGTAAATAGGTTTTTTATTGTGTGAATGTGTTAATAAATATTAATTTAATTTAAAAGTTTTGAAATAATTATATATTCTTGGAAAAATACTTTTATCTAGTATATAGTCTATAGACAAGACTATATATATTCTATAGTCTAGTCTAGTCTATAGTCTAGTCTAATCTATAGTCTAGTCTATAGTCTAGTCTATAGTCTAGTTTAGTCTATAGTCTAGTCTATAGTCTAGTCTATAGTCTAGTCTATAGTCTAGTCTATAGTCTAGTCTATAGTCTAGTCTATAGTCTAGTCTATAGTCTAGTCTATAGTCTAGTCTATAGTCTAGTCTATAGTCTAGTCTATAGTCTAGTCTATAGTATAGTCTATAGTCTAGTCTATAGTCTAGTCTATAGTCTTGTCTATAGTCTAGTCTGTAGTCTAGTCTATAGTATAGACTATAGTATAGTCTATATTCTAGTTTATAGTCTAGTCTATAGTCCAGACTATTGTCTATAGTCTTGTCTATAGTCATCTCGTCGATGAAAAATTTAAAACTTTAAATGAATTTTTATAAAATTACCTCATTTTGTATATTATTCGATGCCGTCATCATAATAAATGTAACTAATATGGGTACATCCCAACATATAGCTAGCGCATAGGGAAAAATAATGTCTGAAACATTTACAAACTTCACTTCAAAAATTACCGATATTAAAAAGAATGGTCCGGATGGTAGATAAAGCATGGCATAGCCCACTATAGGTAATAATATGGCACCAAATCTATAATTCAATTGATATTCACAAATATTTAATATTGTTTTACGTTTCGTCAATAAAATGCGTAAAAGTTTTAAGTTTTGACCGGGTGTTAGATTTGTCTGCATTATTACACACACTTCATTATTTTAAAATTCCAAGCAAGACCTTAAAATTTTTGTAACACAAATATGCAACATAACAATAATGCTACAAATAGCAAAACTCATGGGTAACATTATTAAATAGGAAATTAAGACACCAGTATTTAACTGAGATTTTTTAAATGCTGCATAATAAATTATAAAACTGATTAGAGTCAGAAGTAGATAAATATAATACAATTGACGTAAAGTTATGCCATGACAACATTGATGCAAATAAATGTCTTGACATTGTTGTACCACTTTCATAATTTCCATACAACATTCTTGACTGACATAGAAGTACACATAAAGCACAGACAACAGAAGACAGCAAAATAGAAAATGTACATTCAAATAAGTATTGCCTGTTTTATTGTGGACTCTTAAATTGAAATCTTCTGTATGTAGAAGCCAAAATAAAAATATTGAATAGCATACAATTTGCGATATACACAATGTCACCATGGAACGAATTTTGTCTTGTCGTCTGATATAAATACTTTTAACACGTTCACCGTTTGCATATTGAAAATTAAAAAGACCCAATAGTTTAAGTGTCCATAGAAATGGTTTTAAGTCCCAATCGGAGGACATGCTATATACAACTAATTGTTGATGTTTTAGTTCATACGATGTTTAGTTCATACATCTAGGCCACTACAGGACCTGTTCAGCAGTAATTTATATGGAAACTGTTTCTTGGTATAAGCCAAACAATTATATAGTATTGTATTCACTGAATATGTTAACACCCGATGTTCTAAAACTCAATTTTGTAGACGTTATTGCCAAGAATATTCCATTCAGTGTTCAGAGGATTGTAATATTCCAAGTTATTTGGTTCTAATTTCGGCGAAACCCAATGGCAGAGAAACTGCTTCAGAATTTACATGCCCGTGATCTTGTGTGTCCACTCATTTTGAGGAGGCTTCTCGTGCTGCTCTCATTAGTGTTGCCACATAGTTTCTTTGTGGATCTGTCCATCGGGTTTCTCTTGGATATGTTTTTAAATCTGCCCTCGTTTTGTCAAAAAGTTTTGCGTTCGTTTGGTTAACTATCTCGAGCTCTACTCCCTTTAAAGTGGACTGTTACCCATATGATGTAAACCTCACTAGCCTGATATCGCCCTAATTGCCTTCTGGATGTCGGTGAATATGTTAAACCTTGTGGGCGGCTAGTTTATATCAATCCAATCTCTAAATTTACCAGGATGTAATATAAGAAAAGCGCTCTAGACGTTTAAGTATGTAATCTGAATGTGCATCGAAACTCCATATAGTATTACTTTATCCAAATGCAACAATATTCACCCCTATCGCCAATAGAACTGAAGTTTTTGTTCCTTTAAAATTTTCATTTGTTATTGCACAATAGTTGCATTCACAATATTGGATTTTGTATGTAACAGCTGTTCATTGTTTATCATCAAAAATTTTAAAACAAGAGAATTTTTTCACGTCAAAAATTTTAATGAATGAAAAAAGTGAAAAGGAAACATATTTCACGTAAAATATTCAAAAATATCGCCAATAGAAGTGAACATTTTGTTCCCTTGAAATTTTCATTTCCATCGAAGGGAAAATTGCTATCGTGAACATGTTGTGAACAATTCATTCACAATAGTTGATTTTGTATGGAACAGCTGTTCAATGTTTACAAAATTCCATAAACAAATTTCACAACATGAGAATTCACGACAAACAAGTTAGTGAACGAAAAAAGTGAAAAGAGAACATTTTTCACGTGAAATGATGATTGGCGATAGGGGTGATTGATTCGATATAAAAATGCTCTTTAGTGGAGATTCTTAGATATCTGAAAATCACTTAAGAAAGTACTTTATCAAAATGATTGGAGACCCATTTAGAAAAGAATTGGGCATATTTTAATGGAAATATTTAATTAATTTCATAACTAATACTAAATAACACAAAGTCTTACCTCATTTGCCAGATTATTATATAAAAATCCCGCCACATAAATAGACAACATGGGCAGCAACCAGGAAATTGTTTGTAACAACATTTTAAATGATTGCCAAAAAGTAAATTCTTTATTGTCAAACTCTAATATAGCCATTATGAAAAAATTCGAATATCGTACAAATCAACATGGAAATTCCATAAATACTGCTCATTTCCACTGAAGATAAAAACATAATTTCCCTATAGAATAGTAGCAAATCACGGCATTTCTGAAAATCAAGTTCATTTACAGAACTAAAGTAAACTTTTAAATTAAGCTTTTCCATTGATTGGGATACATATTGGAAGCAATACGATAATGATCTAACAATTCGTATGTAAATGGATGAAATTACCGATGTAAGAATACAACGAAAAGCATACATTATAAAGGGTAAATGTAAGAAACCCTTAACTTCAGTTGTCGCTGTCCTCATGAGTTGTAATAGATTTAGAAAATAAATTAAACAAATAATTAAAAGTATTCCCACACGTTTCTTAGGGTTTAAGGGAAATGTTTTAGTATCCATGCTTAAATATTTAGAACTCAATTTACGCACTGTTTCCAAAATTTCCAAATGTTTATGTTGTTTTAAAATCCACCATATATTTAAAATAATATGTATTTCACTGGTAAATTGCATGGAAAGGTGTATATAATAGTTGCCAGTTTCGTTGAAATTTGGATAGAAATATTTCCTTTTAAAAATCCAATTAAATAAAATGCATATGATCAATAATAACTGTATGATCATATGATAAATATGGAATATATAATTATTTTGAATTATATAGCTATCGTTAATCACTTCGTAACGAACGTTTAATAAACCGGCAATTTTAAGAAATTTGTAATAAATTTTAAATTCAAATTCGTTATTCATGTTTTTTCGATATTTTATTTATTTCCTAAAACTTTTCCATGTTCTTTTGTCTAAACGATTGTCTTTACTAAACAGTCGTTAATTGAAATTAGCAAAATATTCTTTCAATAAAGGGTTTAAGGTCATTTGTAAAAATGTTTTTGTTGATTACTTAAACGTGTAACAGACAATAGACAAAGTAAACAGCAGATTGTGTCTAGTCTACATGTTAAATTAAACAGGTCAACAAATTTTTAGCCCAAAAAAACAAATTGAACGACGCTGAATTTAATTTCGTTATTACATCAGGGTTTTGAGATATCTATATATAATCGATAGTAAATATAAATCGATAGTAAACAAGTAAGAGTTCTATATTCGGCCGAATCTTATATACCCTTTACCAAGTATGTTTTAAAAATCAGTTTTTATTTATTTTTAGAATTTAATTTAATTTTATAAAATTTCAATTAATTTTTGTATAATTTTTATAATTTTATTATAATTTGTAGTACAAGCCGCGTTTTGAATCTACTTATATCTCTGCACACATGTCACACATAACATACACACAAACAAATAAACTGTAAACTGTATTAGCCGTAGTACTGTACTATCACCGTCAAACTGTATTACCACCATAAAAAATATAAGCTGTATTACCAACATCTTACTGCTTTATCTCCTTGTTGTTTTTATACTTTTATTGATAATTTGTTGAGGAAATTTTCAGAGGTAGTCTCAGATTTTTGCACATATCTCAGTTATTTATGGAGCGATTTTGCTGATTTTGCAGAATTATTGAAGATTTGGATCCGGAAGATATCTGGAGTCTTCAGAAAATCGATTGCAACAGACAGACAGACGGACAGACATACAGACGGACATGGCTTAATCGACTCCGCTAACTATAAAGATCCTGAATATATACATATATACTTTAAAGGGTCGGAAAATTATATTGTGGCAATTACAAACGGAATGACAAACATATATACCTTTCTCATGAAGGTGAAGGGTATAAAAAGAGAATCAATAGTTTATAAATAGTGTCAATAGTACTATAAGTTCAGTTTTACTTAAATATTACGAATACATTAAGCATCACAATCCTAAATTTAGGGATTTTCAGGGCCAATGTTTTTGATTTAAGCTCGATTTGTGCATGATTTTAGAAATCAGGAAATTTTAGCAAATAGTTCTTTGCAAAAAAATATAGTTAAACTTTGTCCGGAGTTTTAATTTACATTAATTACGAAATTAATAGGGGCGCGGGCCGAGTTTTTTGGCATTAAATTCATATCGTGTTATCAGTAGTCTAAAACTCAAATACTCATTGCAAAAAGATTATAGTCTAAATGAGAATTTTATGCTTGGAGATTGAATTAAGAAGGAAGTAACTAGTCCTATCTCCATTCAATACTTCATGTGAAATGTGTTGCCTTTTCATTTTTTTGTTCAATATTATTTTTTTTCGAAAAAAAAAATTCCCTTGTTTGAAATATAGAATTTTGTAAACAATGACCAGCTGTTTCAAATAAATTGTTCATGGCTAGTTTCCCATAGGTAATTTTCATTTCTAAGGAAATGATCAAATATTTTACTTTACTTCTATTGGATGAATATAACAAAAAAATTCAGATATAACTTGCTTCAAAATAGATCTTTGCTATCGATTTGTTTAATCAATGCCTTTGCGTTATTTCTTTTTTAGAACACTAAAGTAGAAAAAGAACAAGTTAAATTTATTATGTGATTTTTCATTTAGTTTAGGTATCTTAAATTAGGAACTAAAAAAATAAAACTAATCACAATGGAGGTCGTGGCGTTGTATCTTTGCATGTCGTAATTTTTTATGACATACAACCAGAGATACAAGCCAAACGCCACAAACCGGCGGCGATTGGCCGTCGGTAACACTTTGGAAGCCACGTCACAGCCGACTTCTTTCAGAAAATAATTTAACCAATTTAAACCAATTAAACCAGATATACGCGAAGAGCCACCTTAGGAGCTCTCTGATTTTTCTTCATTCACACGTACGTACGTAATTCTCTTAATTTTGATTGAGATACACGCAGAGAAATCTATGATGTTAAACATAAATGAGTTTAATCATAAAAGAGTTTAATCATCGACACAAACTCCTTAAATAAATGTAGTGTCCGCTACTATGTTATTTCCGATTTCCCTCAATGTCCTGATAATATTTTCATTTAATTGACATTTAGTGTACTCCATATGAGTGCAAAACATCATAGATGATATTTTTATACAAATAACAATCCATTATTTGTTAAATTTCTTAAATAAAAAGTTTTAGCCGATATTTTCTATAATAAATCGATTGCGCCGCCACCTCCGTCGATCTTCTTGCATCAACTTGTATCAACTCATACATATTAAAATAAAATAAGCTATAATATTGTTTTTAAAAAATACAAATAATTACCTCTTCACTTGTGTTATTAACTAAATATCCAATAATTAGAAATATTAGCATTGGCATTAACCACGTTAATGAATACAGTGATGATAAATGTCCTTCAAATCCGAGTACGTGTGAATCTACTCCCGATAACGACATTATATAAATATCTCCCACTGTTTCGGTAGTTACAGCTATTGTACAAATTAATAGAGCAAAACCATAAATATTGCTAATTTTCGCTCTTGAAACGACTAGAATGTTATTGTGAATGTTTAATAATTTTTGCATTTTTTTTAAATCACATTCCCTAGTAGAAACGTTTGGTTGTAACACAAATTCTGTTACAGAAATTGAAACATATTTGAAACTATTTATTACAATTAAAACTATATAAATATATATTGCTGTCACCAAAATCGTTATAACACACCAAATAATGTATGTTACCCAGGGAAAATATAGAAAATTTGGAATTCTATCAGTTTGTATGTGATAGAATCGAACAGCGTTTTGCAAGTAAATAAGAGGAATCACAATTAACATTAGCACACATGTTTTTTGATATAATTTTAATTTTTGCAAATTTTCAACTGTTAACTTATTTGAATATATATCGTTCCATTTTCGTATTGTTTCTAAAAGTTTCAGATGTCTGTGTTGCTGCGCTAACCACCATATATTGAGTAGTATATGAGCTGCATGAGAAATTTGCATAACGATGTAAATGTAATAGTTTCCCGTTTTATTAAATTCACTAAAAAAATATTTTTCTTTATTGAACAAAAATAAAGTTATCGATATTGTAAGAGCGATTTGTATACTAGCAAAATATATATAATAAAATAATGTATTTTTAATTTTAAAACAATTTTCATTAGTATCGTAAGAAACGGACATGAAACCCGCAAATTTTAAAAGTTTATAAATAACCGTAAAATGTTTCATATTGGTTTTATTGAGAAATTATTCGATGTCTACTAATTAGTGTTATTAGTGGTTGCCATATAGCGAGTAAAGTTTGTAGTAATTTAAGGAATTAATGTATGAATAATCAATAGACGCATTAATCATCACAAGGAATCTTAATAGATTATGACTTTACAGTTTAACAAGTAAATTTTAATACATGTTATACCTTTTGTAATACATAGCACCTCTTCAAGAATTTCACTCAGATCAGCAAGAATAGAGGAATTCGCACGTATGTTTGACTATATTTGTTCTGGAAAGCAGGAGAAGAACATAGATGATAAACTACGCGTTACCTTTATCTTGTTTTAAAATCTCCCATAAAAACATGTTAATTCACAGAGAGCCGTTATAAGTGGTATAGATCTTGGTTTTGCAGCTTTTTGCCGAGATATGAGTATATTAAACATAATTATAAACTTAAAAAGCCCTATTCGGCGGTTCAGTTGTATGGGGGCTAGGTGAAATAATGGACCGATGTTAACCATTTTCAATAGGATTCGTCTTCGGTACCATAGAAGATCATGTGTCAAATTGCGACCTGTTGTTTGATTACAATGTTTATAAGCCCTATTCGGGGTTTCAGTTGTATGGGGGCTAGGTGCAATAATGGACCGATCTTAACCATTTTCAATAGACTTCGTCCTTGGGACTAAATTGACTCAGAAAATGATTCTGAGCCGATTGGTATACTTTAAGCTGGGTATAGGATCAATATTATTGTGCTTTACAAACATCAGCACAAACCCAATATACCCTCCCCACTAAAGTGGTGTAGGGTATAAATACCTTAATAAAACATATGTCGGATGTTAAGCCTTTAAAGCTGACAGAAAGGACTTTCAGATGACACACAACATTTTATAATTAAAGTTGTCTTCGAGCAGTTATAAATGGCTCAAAAATGTTCAAAAATTGATTTTTTAAAACATCGGAACATGATATATCAAATTTCAGAAGTGATGAAGGCCTGATTTGGATTCAGCGTTACTCAGTCCTTTAGAAAAGTATACTTTGGTCTCAGGGGCAACATTTCGGGACAGAATTTCGGTCTTTGTCTGGGTTATTGGAGAGGTCTATTTGCACTGCAAGAGGTGTCTGTGGTTTAAATTACTTGGTTTCAAATGTATATGATACGGAATCGGTGCAGTCCGTATACACGACTAAGTCCACCTTTATAGCTAGAATAAGTGTGTTGGATGTTTTTCTAAATGATAAATGAGAAGTGTGCTGTCTTAAATGGTGACGAACGAGAGATATCTTAACAAAAACAGGTGATATAAATGAATTTTTCTTTCTTGTTAGAGAGAGGATGAGCTCTCTTCATAGTCGAATTAACACAGTATATTCTCTGTGAGTAAGATCTTACTTCATGGATTCGTATTTCGGCTTGTTGTATTTCTAAAGTTACTAAAAGGGACTGTAAGTAAGATCTTAAGATCTTAAGGGACTGTAAGATCTTAAGGATTTGTATTTCGGCTTGTTGTATTTCGGAATTTACGAAAAGGGGCAGCAATTGTCAGAGATTGGATAGCAAGAGTACTTAAGCAAAGTTTTTGTACATGGACATGCAGAACCATGTGCGAAAATGGCCACCAGTGTGTTCTTTTCACGACACAAAGGTGCGGAGGTGAGTCGTTGTGAAAGTATCACCATGAAATAAGGTCGTCATAGCACATGTTCATGTTAAGCACTTCAACTTATAGCGGCTGTCCGATATCATTTGAAATTGGTGCAGAGAATTAATGAATCTAACATTTTACAGAGATTATAGCAAGTTCTGTTTTTTTCAATATTTAACACTCGAGATCATAATAAATTAGAATAATTCTTTCAAAAGGTTATTTATTCGAGTGTAAAATGACAGAAATACCCCAGGATTTACCAAAAATATCTAAAAATAAATCCATTAGAAAACTTACCTCCATTCCTATTTTATTGCACATGAGACCTACAATCAAACACATTAATAATGGCATCATCCATGATAAGGCTTCTATAATGATTTTTGTGCTATTAGAACCCATTTCAGATATGGCCAATAAATAAACACTCGATATTGATTCCATAATTACAACAATTGTACAGACCGCTATGGCAATACCATACGAACAACTAACGTCGACTTTTGCCATATGCATTATTTTATAATAAAACATAAGCAGTAGTTGGACATTCTTCAAATCTATACTATTTAAGTCCAAAGTTTGATGCAACATAGAATTCGACACATATTCCATAAATTCAGTTATAGACATGACAATACAAACATAAATTGAGGAGATTATAAGCAATAGCAATGTACGCAAGTAATAGGCAATCGAGGGTAAATAAAAATAATTATCATTTATTTCAATCATTGTAAATACCATATGTATTGTTTTAAAAAAGTAAAATACAAAAACCAATAGAAAATATCCCATGCGAATTTTTGTATAATGTAGATATTTTCGTGAATTTAAATATTCATGCCTCCAGTTCCGTATGGTTAATAAAATATTGTAGTGTTGGCGTTGTCTCAAAATCCACCATAAATTTAACAATACACATAAACTCGAAGAGATATTGGTAGCGATATGATTAAAATAATTTCCTGTTTTATAATATTCATCAAACATGAAAATTTCTGAATTTAACAGAAATAATGCAATTGAGCATATATGCAGAATTTGTAAGCATATGTAATAAATATAATATGTTTTATTATTTGAAATTTTATAACATTTTTCATGTTTATTGTAATAAACGTTCATTAAACCAATTATTTTGAGACAATTAAAATATAAATGAAATTCATCTAACATTTTACAAATGTAATGTTTTTGATTATGGTTCCACACTTTTACTGAATATAAATTTGTGTTTTAATACTGTATTGACTCACATAGCTAAAGTGTAATTATAGATTTAATTATTAGATAAATTTGTTATTAATAATTTAAAAAAAATGTCCAAAGGACTAAGAGCGTTTCTAGATACCGAGCGAGTAGTTTGAGTTAAAATTTTACTTGTAATTTTTTTTTTAAGTCAGGGATGGCTATAATATTGGAAACTAAGTGGGTGCTATATTGAAGATCCAGAAACAGAAATATACTATAGTTTAACTAATCATAACACAAGATTCTAGGCAGGGCCTTATATATTTACCGACAGTCAGAAGGTCAAATAGGGCGATATCAGATGATATAGGTTAATCTAAGACCGGATTTCTTTAACTGAATACTCTCCCAGTGGTACAGTTTACATCTTATAGGTAACAGGTCACTCGGTAGTAGTCGGCATCGAAAAGGCGAATGAGTTAAAAATATGGGTGAGAGACTCCCATAAGGTTTCTAGGAAGTAACGGTGAGTAGAACCACAAAGATCCTATGGAATGACCGCGACGAGAACAAATCGAGAAATCTTCTCAAAATAAACTAGTCTGAACACGTTTATCTTACTCTTCGCGTAGTAGGGCGCCAGTTTAGGTTGGAGAATTTTCAGTTTAACACTTGGTAGTTGCTTGTTATCCCGTAGATCGTTCCTTATGGTCTGAGGATGGAAATGATGTGAGTTGGTGAATGATTGGGAAAGTCTCTCCTGCTCTACAGGAGACTAGTACTGATTCAGTATACCTCTTACTTCAGGGATATTCTGCTTGTGCTGTTTCCTTCTCAAAGGCATTCACATTGTTTCATGCTACGCGACTTATGGTTGAGGCCGCAATTATTGGTTTTGAATTGGCTTTGGAAAGTCCCACATCCATTGTCACATTATCTCGACATAAAAAGGGATCCTGATTTATAGGCTGAGTATTTCGGACTACCAAATACGTCTTTAGGTGCTGTTGCCGAAACAACAGGGCCATCTTAGTAGTGTCGTTGCGCGGGCTTTAAGAGGTTAAGGAATGCACTGGAATAGGTCATTAGATAATGGGGTTTACATTTTAAATAATGCAAACTTTCATAGAATCATAAGGGTGGTCACTTTCCGGTGAATTCGGAAGATTGATTTCGCCTGATGTTGGCATTATGCCCTTTCTATTGGCTTTAGACTAGAGATTGCTTTTTCCTTGTCGGTGTGTGCATTGGGTTTAAGCCCATGCTGCCTGTCATTTCGTAACGGGCCTTCTATGACAAGAGATTAGATAGTTCGAGTTCTTTAGCAAAGTGTTTGTACATGGACCGGCAAAGCCATGTACAAAAATTGTCACCTGAGTTCTTCATAGAAGAATTAAGGGGCGCGTCAAAAATACTGCCGTGAAATAAGGTCGTAACAGGTGTTTACGTAAAGCACTCGACATTTGTGTCCTTTAAACTTGTGATGGATCCAACAATTTCTTTAACATTAAGATCATATTTCTAAAGCAGTCAACATATTCAAATTTTGTGCTAAAACTAATATTAAAACTTTAGTTTGTAAACTTACAGTTTCTTCCAAATTATTACAAGCAAATCCCAGGATAAAATATATTAAAATTGGCAACATATATGAAACGGATTCAATAGCTCTAAATAAGTTTTTTGAACCCACTTCCGTTATACCAAATATATAGACATTCGAAATAGATTCCATAGTTATAGCAATTGTACACACCATAACACCAATGCCATACGTACTGCTTACCTCCTATCTCGCCAGATATATTATTTCATAGTAGAGCAACAACAAATCATGAAATTTCTTCATATCCATATTATTTAATTTCAACATTAGATTTTTCATAGATGCATAAACATATGACATGCTATTACATAATGTAAGTATAATATAAAAATAAATTGATGAAACAATGATCAATAGCAGAGTTCGTGTAAAATAGGCGAACCAGGGTAAATAACTCCAATCAACATGAGGAATTAATAAACACGAACGTATAATATTTAAAGCATAGATTATAAGCACCAATACAAGAATTATCAAACGGATTTTGGAATTCAATCTATGTCTATGATTGTTTAAATAAATGCAATTCCATTGACGTGTCTTTTTCAGAAGAAGATAATGTCGTTGTTGTCTTAAAATCCACCAAAAGCTTAATAGAAAACATACACCAGATGATATATTTGCCGAGAATTGATTGAAATAATTTCCAGTTTTATTGTATTCATTGAATATTAAACCTTCTGGATAAAATATGAATATTGAAATCGATAGCAACCATATTAGTTGTATGAATATGCAACGGATATATAACATTGGATTATTTTTAATTTTATAACATTTTCTATTTTTATCGTAATAAATGGCCAATAGGCCAAACGTTTTAAGTATATTATAGTAGAGTTCTATTTCGTGCAACATTTTTAATTTAACGTATTACTTTACCGTTCAAAGGTTTTAAACAAATTAGTCTTATTCAAAGCAAATGCTTTCTTTTCTAGTGCAATCCTTAATTCTTCTTTCATAAATTAAATATAAACAATTTAAAATGATTTTTAATTATAAAAAATTGTCATCGATTTAAAGGTGAGCAAATTAAATTGTTCTTATTTCATTTATTTTATTACAAAAACAATTACATATTATTGCAAATTACTAAAAATTGTTTGATTATGAATAAGGTTATAAATAGAAATGTTATAAGTAAAAGTTAGGTTAACTCGAATGCAAAAGTGAGGTTAGTTTTATTGCTCTATTACAAAAAACTCGAAATTATTTAAATATTTTTAATTAGTTATTTTATTAAAGAAGAATACAATTTTCTTATAATTCTTTTTTTATTTTTATTCTTTTCTAGAAAAGTGAATTTGACTTTTTAGAATGGTCACCATTGAATGACAGATGCTTGATGTTATCGGACGATTGGACTAGTGATACGTTGTTTTCTGCGATAAATGGTCCTTTCCCATTTCCAGACTCAAGAGAAATTGGTAATTTTTAAAAATTTCCTATAAAAATAACAAACAATTCACAAGTTTAATCTGTAATCTTATAATCTCTAGCACGTGGCGCTGGTATTGCAGATTTTATACAACCCAGTTTGGGTCCATTACAACCGAATTTAGATGATATTGATTTAACATTTGTTGGTACGTAGTAAAAAGGGAACGAACAACTTTATTGCGAAAAAACGAAAAAAAAGTTTTGGCAAACATATCAAATTATATCTTTGTATTAACATTTAGTATCAATATCCTTTAAAAAGAATTCTTTAAAAATTAAGAAAAATTTCATTTTTTTAGAACTATTACAAAATTCCCGCTTACCACCAGTACCGGAAGAAGGTTCAGATGAAATGATTAAAAATGTAGATTATGGATTTTCTTCCATAATGGGTAAGTTGTGGCAAAATCTTTAACAATTATATCATATAATATTTATTTTCGTTTACTACTACTACTAGGAGCCGAACAAATAGATTCTAGTAATATGATGGATGTCTCCTCCTCCAATGTAGTTCCGTCAATGCCAAATAACAATGATGATACAAATATGTTGGAACTTAATACACCTCTTAATACTCTACAGTTTTCTGATATTGAACAGCAATTTGCTGCACGAGGTGGCGCTAACAATAGTGTACAAATGCTTCCTCCCGTCAATCGCACAAATGAAACCGCCAATCAAATGCAGTCTCTTACAAATGATGATGCCATTATGAGTGATGCCCAAAGTACCTCGAACAGCATACTAATGCAACAGGTTAATCGACAGCAGATGAAACATTTCAGTAACTCTGTTAGCGGTGGTGGCGCTAGCTCCCTAAGTGGTGGAGGAGGAGACAGTAATATTATTAGCTCAGCGGGCAGCAACAGCAGTATGGGGCGTCAGAATAACAATGACTTCCCCGTGAAGAAAGGACGTATTTCAAAGAGTTCTCAGAGACCTTTTAGGTAATTTATAGGGTTTTTATTGTTAACATGCTTAGAATTCTTGGGCAAACCAAAAACAAAATTACTTTATTGTTTAGGCGGGAGCCGCACAATTACGACAAGGCCCAGCCGACTCTGCATCAGACCACTATCTATCAGCAGATGTTGGCGGAACAACAAAAGAATCAGCAAATGCAACAGCATTCTCAACATTTGCAGCAGCCTACACTAGCGAGCAATACACTGCATCACCACGCCACTGTTTATCAGGCAGCGCAGCAGCAACAACAACAGCAGCAGCAGGTGCAGCAGCAACAAACTCTCAACAACACATACACACAATCACCTCAACAGTATAATACGAATTTGTTAAATAATCCGGGCACCTATGGTAGTTCAACGGAAAATCTTGCAAACATGGTGAGTGCTCAACAGTTAACGGGACAAAATATCAACAGCAGCAATGCTGCAGAAGGTTTTGGTCTTATGACACCTCCACAGGCCCCAAATCAAATGAACTCCGGCAATCAATCAAACAATAACACTTTACAAAATATTAAAATTGAGGTTCCCTCGACGGATGTTCTAACAATGTTTAATTTGTCGCAGGGCTCATCAGAGGGTTATGCCCCCTACAAACCATACAATCATACAGGTAATTTTAAAAAATCAGCCTCCACTGGTACGTATATAAATATGAGAGGCAATACAACTAACAATCAAATGTACATGCAACAAACACAACACGATCAAACATCCTCTACCGGAGGTGGTACCATGCATACACAATCACTACCTCTTACACTGGGCATTCATTTGCCTGGTTTAGCAAATGCTTTACAAACACGACCCGCCCAGTTATCACCACCAAATATGCAACAAACTAGTCAGCAGCGTATCATAACGCAACAACTTAATTTACCTCCACAATCCACGCAACAACAAAACCCACAACAACAGCAACAACAACATCATCATCAGCAACAGTCGTCTAATCAGGCACAACATTTACAGAACCTTTTAAATTCACAACATCAACAACAACACCATCCACAGCCACAACATCAAATTTCGCAACCAACAATTTCCACCAATTCATTGGTGCCAAAAGAAATTTTTCGTTCGAATAGTTTACCCTTGAATGTATCACTGCAAAAGCTCGATACACGTTTAACACAAAACGATAATAATTTTGCGGTGCCAACAAAATATCATGTGGGTAAAAGTAGTAAGACACGTTCTCGTAGTAATTCAATACATCAGCACATGATACACTCATCGGCATCGTCTTCATCGTCCTCCTCATCATCAGCATCATCGGCAAATGCAATGCTTGTTAACAGTGGCACTGGTGGTGGTGGTGTTGGCGGCGGCGGCGTCGGTGGTACCAACACTCTGAATCTGAATCACCAGTTACAGTCGGCTACCAGTGACCCAATGCTCAATAGTACATTAGCTCAACTTTTAACAACAAGTAAGTTTGTGTTGTGTTTATGTCTTTAATGGCAGTTTTATGGATATTAGTTTAATTCTTGTCCAGTTCTAGTTCAAATCTATATTAGTTCTAGTTAAAGTTCAAGTTCAAATTCAGTTCTAGTTCTGTTCTAGTTCTGTTCTAGTTCTGTTCTAGTTCTGTTCTAGTTCTGTTCTAGTTCTGTTCTAGTTCTGTTCTAGTTCTGTTCTAGTTCTGTTCTAGTTCTGTTCTAGTTCTGTTCTAGTTCTGTTCTAGTTCTGTTCTAGTTCTGTTCTAGTTCTGTTCTATTTCTGTTCTAGTTCTGTTCTAGTTCTGTTCTAGTTCTGTTCTAGTTCTGTTCTAGTTCTGTTCTAGTTCTGTTCTAGTTATGTTCTAGTTATGTTCTAGTTATGTTCTAGTTATGTTCTAGTTCTGTTCTGGTTCTAGTTCTTTTCGAGCTCTGATCTAGTTCTGTTCTAGCTTTGTCCTAGTTATGTTCTAGTTCTATCCTTATTAAATTCTGGTTTAATTCTACTTCATATCTAGTTCAACTTTCCCATGTTTTTGTTCCGAGAAAATTCGGTTCAACATAAGACCTATCTAGTTCAGTTTTAGTTCAGTTCTAGTATAAATCTAGATCAGTTCTACTTCAAATTCAGTTCTAGTTCAGATCTAATTCAGATCTAGTATTTTTTCCAAGAAAATTCCGTTAAACGTAAGACCTAATAACCTATTTGCATAAAGTTTTTAACTGAAATATTCACGTTATATATATTTGTTATATTAGATTTTCATTTGACCATACAAAACTCTAAATCACAAAACTTAAATAACATAACTTTTCAAACAGTTCCATAATAATATATGTAAATAATACTTGCCCTTTAGATTCCCGTATGTCATCGACATTAGGTAAGCAACAAAGTGTATCTACAAGTAATATTGCAACCACTCCAAATGTGGCAATGTCTACAATGACAGGACTACAAATGCAAACAACGCAAATGAATGTGCAAAATAAAGTGTCAACTATAACAGGACCAACTAGTAGCATGTACACAACATCTGCGCAGCATCAGCAACAACAGCAACCACAATATCATCAGCAGCAGCAACACCAACATCAATCATTGTCTTCACCTTCATCACCTACCTTAATTAATACAACATCGGCAGTTAGTATGCAACAACAACAACAGCATCAGCAAAAACAACTTAATCAAAGTCAACAGCAGCAGCAGCAGCAACAACAACAAAAACACACACAACATCTTCATCTTCAGCAGCAGCCTCATAAATCACCAAAGAAATCAACCTCCTTGCCAACACCGGTAGCACCTTCCATGCTAAGCAGTCCACCAGCAAGTAAAGTAAGTTTATTATTTCGTAACTTTTCTTTAGATCTCCTGTTTTAATTATTCTTCTTCTATTTTGTCAGATGTTAAGTTATCCCTTAACTGCAAGTTCTCAAACAGGTTGTTCAACACATCTCAGCTTATCACCAGAATCATTTCATGACCAAGATTCACCGCTTTCACCCACACAAAGTTTAAAGTATCCACGCGATAGTCAACGTCGTGCTGGTCATATACATGCCGAACAAAAGAGACGTTACAACATTAAGAACGGTTTTGATCAGTTGCACGATTTAATACCACAACTGCAGCAAAATAATGCCAAGGTGGGTTAACAATTTATTGTTTCATTTATTGTTTGTAAATGTTTCCTTAAATGATTTCAGTTGAGTAAAGCTGCAATGCTTCAAAAAGGTGCTGAACATATCAAACATTTACGCAATGAACGCAATGTATTGAAAGAACGTATGGATGCCTTACGTATGGAACGTGATGCCTTAAATAATTCATTAACGTAAGGTTTTATAAATAGATTTGTTTAATGAAGATTTTAATAATATTTTTTTTAATTTTTTGTAGACATCTTCATTCAATTTTACCAGCCAATGGAGCGCCAGTAACACGTCAGGGCACGGAGCATGTTAGACAACTCTATGAACAATATGTACGTTGTCGGACCCAGGATAATTGGAAATTTTGGATAGTAAGTTATTTTGTGTAATTATAAATAGATTATTTCTGGTTCAGTTCAAGTTCATTTAGTTTTAGTTCATTTGTGATTCAGTTCTAGAGCTGTTTTAGTTCAGTTCTAGTTCAATTCAAGTTCAGTTCTAGTTCAGTTCTTGTTCAGTTCTTGTTCAGTTCTAGTTCAGTACTAGTTCAGTACTAGTTCAGTTCTAGTTCTAGTTCAGTTCTAGTTCAGTTCTAGTTCAGTTCTAGTTCAGTTCTAGTTCAGTTCTAGTTCAGTTCTAGTTCAGTTCTAGTTCAGTTCTAGTTCAGTTCTAGTTCAGTTCTAGTTCAGTTCTTGTTCAATTCTAGCTAAGTTCCAGTTCAGTTCTATTTTGTATTTTATTTTGTTATTTTATAATAAATTTCTTTAACCTTTAATCATTTTCTTTAAACTTTTACAGCTGGGCCTTATACTAGAGCCGTTATTAACATCATATACCTCCACAGTGTCTAGTGCTAGTTTAGATGAATTAAGACGCACAGCCTTTTTATGGGTGGATCAACATTGTTCTTTAATTGACTTAAGGCCAGGTAAAATACTATTCTTAAAACACCTTGCCTAAAGTTGAAAATTTCAATTTTATTAAATCTTTCCATTTACAGCCGTTTCAAATAAACTAAAATATCTCTCAATGAAAACTGATATTTTATCTGATCCACCCTCAACGTTACAAGAGGAAATCGCCAAAGCGGTCAACAATACAATTGGTCAACATCCGAATTTACATGGAACATAACTATCAAAAATTAAGAGATAATTTTTTAATATTTTTAGTTTTCTTTAGTTAATTTTTTTTATGTAGGTTTAACAAAGTGATAAAAGACCTTACCTGAAACCACTTATTACCAAACAATTTGTCTGCACTTAAAGGCATTAAACTATAACTTTAAATTAACTGTTAATCTGCTCAAAATTTAGTTTATTTAAAAAATAACTGCTCAATTAATACTTTTGGCAAATTTTGTTTTGTCTTTTTCTAACGCTACGACTCGGGTGTGTATTTTCAGGCAAGGTCTTAAAAAATATGTTTTTATTATTTCTATTTTGAAGTTTTTTTTTTCAATTATTTGTTTTTATTAAGAAAAAAAATTACTCTTAAAAAATTTTCGTTTTCAAAGAATGATAAATATTGTACAAATTGTTTACTTTGTATTTTTTAAATTAAATTAGGAAAAAATATAAATATAAATAAATAAAACATGTGCCTAAATTATAATTTAAGCTAAAATTAATTGAAAATAAATAATAAAAAAAATTACTTAAAATAAATATTTAATTTGTTTTTATTACAAAATAAAGAAAAACCTTAAAAAGTGTAAGTTTAACGCTGCTTAATAGAGGGTTTATAAAAAATATGGGGAAAATAAATCCACATTATTACATGAAATATTATTTATTGACTAGAAAACTGTTAAAAATGTTGAAGAATTGTATCCCTCGAATAGTTTATAATTTATAAAACTCTTTGAAATAAAACAACAAAATTTATTTAAATTTCATGGTATTTTTTATCTTAACAATCTCGTGTATTTATCTTTAAAAAGTATAAAGCTAATTTATTTTTATGACGTGTTGCTAATTTATAAAAATAATAATTTATAATAAAAAAAATATTCGTATCGCTTATTTGTTAATGTGTAAATATATTAAGGCATTTATTGTTAAAGCATTTGAATTTCCACAACCATTACTTAAATACAATTTACAGATATCAAAATTATTTATTTTATTTAAAAAAAACATTTTAGCGATGATGTGTTGTAATAAGTTAACAAAAATATCTTAAATATGTATTTGGATAATCAGGTTATTGCTGCAATAAATAATTCACGATTGTCAATATCAATCGCTGAAATTATCTGAAATTGTCTTTATAAAATTCAAAATTTAGATGTTAGTTTCATTTCTTTCTACTCAATTAAATTTGGCTAAACTTGCTGTTTTATTAAACTTAAAACAAATTAAGGAGAACTTTATCCGAAATTTGAGTTTTTCAGTTATAGATTTAATATCAGTTAACTTTGTTAGTATTGCCAACTTTTCAGTCAAAAACAAAAGCAATGAACAGCTGTTTTTTTTGCAAATATTACTGTTGTAACATTTTTACTCAAAGTACTCGCATGTTATACAGAATTAACACATAACTTCCAACTCTATTTACTCTTTTGCGGATGACAGCAGTCATTCTTATTCATTCAATCATAGGCCAAGCCCTTAATCACGACTTCATAAAAATCTCTGAAGTGGGTCGTGTTAACAGAGTCGATTTTAACGCCCATAATACTCAATGTTGTTTTTATAACACATAAACGCTTGGCAGATATTGTAGTTTCATCTATATATGGGTGGTGTAAATATTAAGGAATATAAAACTCTTGATGTTCTGGGCATGAAAATTCAGTGCGATGTCCGCTGCACTAAACACATTTTTCAAGTATTCGCTTCATCTGATCTTCTAACTGTTTACACCACTTATATCCGACCGAAAATGGAATACAACTCTCATGTATGGGCCGGAGCTTCGAAGTCTATTTTGGAGCTACTCGACCGCGCACAGGAGAGGTCGAAGGTACTTATCGGTGACAGTAGGGTATCCAACTCTATTGGTTCACTGGAGCACCGTCGCAATGTGGAGTGTATTTCACTGTTCTATCGATACTACAATGCAATGTGTTCCTTTGAAATTAGGGAACTTGTTCTCGATACCCGTATATTCTTGTGTAACACACGTCTCTCTTCAAGAACACACCCATTTGCGGTAGATTGGCCAGTTAACCGTACAACACATAACAGGGGCAATTCATTCTTCAGCCGCACTGTTCGTATGTGGAATAAACTTCCTGCAGAGGTATTCCCTGACACTTTCGATATAAGAAGATTTAGGGCGGGTTTCTTACTACTCAGTTAAACTAGGCTTAACTTGCTGTTAAATTAAACTCGAATCAAATTTAGGCGGACTTTAACAGACGATTGTGTTTTTCAGTCATGGATTTAAGTTCAGTTAACTTTGTTAGTATTGCTAACTTTTCACTCAAAAACATAAACAATGAACAGCTGTTTTTTGCAAATAATACTTTTGTAAATTGAAAAATTTTGGAAAAATGTTGAATAAACATTTAAAACAATTATAAATAAAACAAATCAGAAAATTGCAATTTTTTTAAAATATTAAGTTTTTGTTCTTCCGAAATCATTGTTTTATTATTTTTGTTAATTGTGTTTTGTGTTTAAACTAAGATAATATGTAACGTTACTGTTTACTGAAAAACACAAAATATATATTAAACTAGGTTTAAACAAAGAATGTAGATTATCTTTATCTGAAAAACCAGCCCTAAGTAATGTTACTGATTATTGAAAAACACAAAACATTGGTTTAAACAGAGAATATAGATTATCTTTATCAGAAAACTCCACTTTTAGAGCGGGTTTTTATGTTGGCAATCAAATGCCAATTAATAATCAGATTAGATAAGCTAAAAATGAATGTAATCTGATGTTTATTCCTTTTGATGTTTTTGAGTACAAGATTAAAATTTGCAGTGTTGTCTTAGAAAACAACAGAAAACATCACTGTTTTTTATCAAAACGATGCATGTTTTATAAAAAAGGAGAAGACAATTGTAAATGTAATATTAAAATGAATAAACAATTAAATTTAAAAAATATATATATTGGGAAATCCCCATAATTTATACTAATCGACAAATCAATCATTTTAGTAAAAATTGTATTATTTTTTTGGATCAGCTGAATAATTGTATACTCAAAAACAACTTTGGCGGCTTAATTTTAATTTAATCCCTAATCCTTTACCTAACAACTTTCGAAGATAAAATTTTATTTAATCCCTAATCCTTTACCCAAAGATTGGCTCTTAGGGTTTTGTTTGTATGGCAATACAGCGGAGTTTAAATGTGTATTCAAAAACATTAGTAGCGATAACGCCAGACCTGTATTAAAACATTAGGTTAGGTTGATAGGAAGATGTATACAAAATCAAATCTGAAGAAATACTCCTATTCCTCTATCGGGCCTGTTGTGCTCTCCTTTTCATGAAAAAATTTTGACTGAGGGTATTTTTTTCAATGTTTAGAAACTCAGTTTCCTGGACGTAATTCCTAAGAATCTTCCAATCAGTTTTAGTCAGGAATAACATTATTTCCAAGATTCTTGGATCTAACTTCGATGAATGCCTGACAGTGGCAAAAAAAGTGCTCCAGAATTTTACTGTCTCTTTCACATGCTCTACATTCGTCTGAATCAGCACGTCCAAACGTACCATCATACTAACTTAAAACTTGCTAATTTTGAGAAGATTTCTCTTCTTGCTCTCATCAGGGTCCCCCAATAGGATCTTTGTGATTCTATCCACCGTTTCATTATTCCAAGAGGCTTTATGGGATTCTTTCATCCATATTTTCATAATTCAGCTTTTATTGCGTCGAATGGCTTTGTTAGAAAATTGTCTAAACTTTATTGCACATCCTCCATTCAACCTAACCTTATTTCTGTATAATAAAGAAATTACATTTTTGAGCTATAAAGGAAAATTCATAACTTTTCGTAATTATTCATCATTAAATACAACATTATAAAAATGAATTCAATATCACAGAGAAACATTAAATTGTTTCCTATTATTTCAAATGGGTGTGAAAATAACAATCTGTATTTAGTAAGAATGACATGATAAATTTCTATTGCATATTTATGGGTAAATAACACTTAACAAGCGTATTTATAAGTACAAACACATGCACAGCTAAAATTTTATAAAAAAATATCAATAATAACAAACAAATTATATTACTAATTGTTTATAAATGATTGATTGATTTCATTTAAACAATTTCCTATTTTTCCCGTTTAGCAATGGTGGTGGAGTTTTTCAGTTGTATTTAATGAACAATTTTTCTTCTTTTTTTTCTTTGTAACATACTATTAAAACTAATTAAACTTAAATTATAGTTTTGAAAAAAAAAGGTCTAAAATGTACCTTTTTTCATATTTCATCTTAATCCATATTAATATAATTTTTTAATTATTTTTGATTTCTATTTTTATATTGCTTAAATTATTTGTTTTTTAATATCAAAAAACCAAAATACTAAATAAAACTTGACTTGAGTTCATTTTTGTTGTTGTTAATCTTAATACTAAAAAAACATTGTTATTGTGATGAATTTGTTTTCTTTTTTAAAAAATTTTTATGAAAAAATTACAATTTAATAATAGTTGTGCAATAAAAAAAATCGTTCCCTTTTTAAATCTTATTTAAACAATATAAAAAGTTGTAAAAATAAATTATGCGTTTAATATAAAAAGAGAATCACAGTTTATAATAGTAAAATATTCATACATTGCAAGAAGGTTTAATAGTAAATAAAGGCCTACTTTTAGGTGTTACTTTTTAAGTAGTTTGTATAGCCTATCTTTAAGAGGATTTTGATTTTAACAAAATAATCATTTAATTACCTAAACTGTGATTTTCTATTTAAAACATTATGTTTTTTATTGTAATTTTTTCTTTATATGTAGCAAAAATTGTAAAATTTTGTCCGTATTGTTTTCTTTAAACTTTCTTTTTTTGGGGTTTTGTACATTCAGCAAGATAAATAGTTGAATTCTTTCATTTAATTGTTTTGTGTTGCTTTTTTTTTTAATAAATAGTATTAGATGTCGTAGTATGTAGTTTTCGTAAATTAAATTTTATTGGTCCATTTTTTGTAATCTATAAATAGCTATGTAACTTTTTTAGCCCACTTTAAGTCATCATCGCGTGGCTTAAGTCCAGTGAAATGTTCGATGAGACTCTCTAGCAGTGACCAAAATCTGAAAGTGTATTGAATAAAGTTTTAATATATTATTAACCAATTTAAGTTAAATTTGATATATAAAATAAAATTTTAAATTTCAACTTCGTAATATCAAAATTATTGCAGTAATTTTTAAGTTTTTTGAATTCATAAAAAAATGTAATACTTTTTCGTGTTTGTAGAATCTCACCCAGCTACAGGAAGTGGTCCAAAATCTAATTCAAAATAAGTAGGAAAATATAGGCGGGCATGGCTAACCATATCGTACCCTACACCAGTAGTATATTTTAAAAATTATATATTATTCCTAAAGAAATGTTTATGTTGAATTTTATCTTAATTCCAAAGTTTTTAAGCAATTTATAGGTGAAAAACTAATTTTCTAAATTAGGATTTATAGGTAAAACATGGGTCGATCCTAATTAAATTGGGGAAAATGATATATTTTAATATACGAATTAGTTATGCAGAAAAAAACACGTTTTATCCAAATTTCATCAACATATCTTGAAAATTGAGGCCTGTACCTTGCGCACAAGGTTTACATGGACAGCCAGCTAGCCAGTCAGACGGACGGACATGTCGTAATCGACTAAGAAAGTGATTCTGAGTTTAAGGTGGTGATAGTGGTGTAAGTTATTATTATGTTTCTTAATAAAAAACTAAAGGTGAAAGTTTTATCAGAATATGTGGGGAACTTTATAACACTAATACCAGATAGAATGTCATGGTCAAACGAAACATTAGAAAAAAACTCGTAAGAATCCATTATAACACGAATGACACTAAATTGGGCATAAAACGGCTTCCAGATCCAAGTAATTTCTGAATTGGACATAGTCAATTATAGATCCTCAAAAAATTTAGTTGTTGTTGTTGTAACAGTTAAAATATAAAATTTTTAATCCGGGGGTTCTGTATTTAGGTCCATGCCAAGAAATTGGGCTACTTCAATAGGATTAGTCCATAAATCCATTGGGCTAAGTGAAGTAAGGTGGGCTGGAAAGTTAAATATGTGGTGGGTATCATGGGTACCCTGTCCTCAAGCTGGGCATATATTGGGGACGGCACGGTCTATGCGGGACTAGTAGGCGTTGAGTCTGTTGCTCCATCCCGATCTCAATTGTGCCAGAGCAACTCTTGTTTTCCGCGGTATGTTCTCCTCTATTTCTGCTATTGGCGGTGGGTGACCTCCAAGAACGACACTCATGCGGTAACCTGAAACCGCGGTATTGATGGCGTCTCTATGAATATCATTCAAAGCTGCTGTATACGAAGTCCGATCTAAGGGATCCTGAACATAACTTCGTATGCTCTCTTCGTATACACGAAGGTCCTTCCTGACATCACATCCAACTGTGTGATGTTAAAGTAGGGATGACTGAGGAACTGTTTAGTCAGCATGACATTATGTTCCTTGACTGGGAGGACCTTTGTTTCCTCATGTAGATGGTGTTCTGAGGTTATATGCATGCAGCCCGTTACAGTCCGTAGGGCAGCATTTTGGCAGCTTTGAATATTTCCCCACTGGGTATCACTCAGCAATGGGGGCCACACTGAAGCAGCATAATTGACCACTGACCGGCCAATTGTTTTATAGGTAGCCAACAAGGTTTCCTAAAACAACTACTAATAATTTAGTAGAGAACTTTTATTATCTTTCCAAAAGGGTCGTTCCCAGACATAACTCTTATTGGTCACTATATGATTGGATCTATGTCGGAACATATGGTCTACCTTCTGAGCCCTTTTCTATGATCTGGATCTGTCTTAGAGTTGCAGCAATAGCAAATATGATCGGATTTTTTTGTGAAGTAGGGAGGATATCATTCTTTTTTATGTGAAAAATCTTAACATAAACAACTGATAATTCTAAGGGTATCACAATGGACCACAAGGGCTCCAAGTTAATTTGCTAACTAAGGAGAAACCCACGTAACCCAACCTTTTATTACCTTCATAACTAGTTTTTATAGGAATCGAAATATGGATTAAAAAAGTCAATTGGTAAATTGGAATAAAAAAACGATCATATTGAATGACCCTAAAGAAAGTTAATTACTATTTAGTTTTCTACTACTCTTAAATGTACCTACTATTTAACCTTACTTATTATTGATATAGAAAAATCCAAATAGAATTAAAGTTACCTTAACTTCTCCAATGGCCAATTTAACCAACCGGTTGTTATGCAAAAATAAGTTTCATGCGGTGCAACATGATGGATGCGATGATGTTTGCGTGGCAATACTATATGATAATTTTGCAAAAATAGTACCCATTTTGGTAGACCCCAATAGGTGTGAGACCATTTATGAATCTATAATTAAAAACAGAAAGTTTATTACTTCACATTCCCCTCTCAGATAAAACTGCAACTAACCTGATTGGTCATGGCAACAAAAATCGAACATAAAAATAAATACGAAATCCAACCAAAATCTTGCTGTATGTCATTGTGCGATTTTGTATTAAAACTATAGGCCAAAAATCCCAATATCGGAATGCTGACCATAAAATTATCACCGTTTGTTTCGATAAAATCATGACGAGTTATAGACGTAGGATCTAAGTGATGCTCTCGAAATGGTCGTAGAAAATTCTACAATGAAGTAAGTTAATTAAATTGTATGATTATTTTTTATGTATTTAATATGCATACCTTCCCAATGATGGGTAGTTCGACTGAACCCCATGTATCGGCTGCCCAATGCACTAAACCGGAACCAAAATCGGCTGTAATTATACCACATATAGCTGATATGCAGGTGACAATTATTCGATCGAAATGAAAGTGTTTTAATATTAAGATGAAATCAATTATCATTAGAGCAATACATGTATAAACACAAAGAAATTCCTGAGCACGTTTTCCTGAAAAGTAAAAAATGATAAGTCTATATTCAAGACTTGACTGTAAGCACTCTATAGAATGGACTATAGACAGTTTTCAGTCTAGACTATCGTCTAGTTTATTGACTAGAGAGTCTAAAGTCGAGACTCTAACCCAGTCAATAGTCTCCACTATAGTCTAGCCTTTTGTGTAGACTATAGTTTAGTCCATACTGTAGACTATATTCTAGTCAGTAGTTTAGTTCAGTCTGTAATCAAGACTATAGTCAAAAATATAGTCCAGTCTATAGTCAAAACTATAGTTCAGTCTATAGTCAAGACTATAGTCTAGTCTATAGTCAAGACTATAATCTAGTCTAGTCTATAGTCAAGACTCATAGTCCAGTCATGACTATAGTCCAGTCTATTGTCAAGACTATAGCCCAGTCTATAGTAATGGCTATAGCCCAGTCTATAGTAATGGCTATAGTCCAGTCTATAGGCATGACTGTAGTCCAGTCTATAGTCATGACTATAGTCCAGTCTATAGTTATGACTATAGTCCAGTCTACAGTCATGACTATAGTCCAATCTATAGTCATGACTATAGTCCAGTCTATAGTCATGACTATAGTCCAGTCTATAGTCATGACTATAGTCCAGTCTATAGTCATGACTATAGTCCAGTCTATAGTCATGACTATAGTCAAGTCTATAGTCATGACTATAGTCCAGTCTATAGTCATGACTATAGTCCAGTCTATAGTTATGACTATAGTCCAGTCTGTAGTCATGACTATAGTCCAGTCTATAGTCATGACTATAGTCCAGTCTATAGTCATGACTATAGTCCAGTCTATAGTCATGACTATAGTCCAGTCTATAGTCAAGACTATAGTCTAGTCTATAGTCATGACTATTGTCCAGTCTATAGTCATGACTATAGTCCAGTCTATAGTCATGACTATAGTCCAGTCTATAGTCATGACTATAGTCCAGTCTATAGTCAAGACTATAGTCCAGTCTATAGTCAAGACTATAGTCCAGTCTATAGTCAAGACTATAGTCCAGTCTATAGTCAAGACTATAGTCCAGTCTATAGTCCAGTCTTTACTCAAGACTATAGTCCAGTCTATAGTCAAGACTATAGAACAGTCTATAGTCAAGACTAAAGAACAGTCTATAGTCAAGACTATAGAACAGTCTATAGTCAAGACTATAGAACAGTCTATAGTCAAGACTATAGAACAGTCTATAGTCAAGACTATAGAACAGTCTATAGTCAAGACTATAGAACAGTCTATAGTCAAGACTATAGAACAGTCTATAGTCAAGACTATAGAACAGTCTATAGTCAAGACTACAGAACAGTCTATAGTCAAGACTATAGAACAGTCTATAGTCAAGACTATAGAACAGTCTATAGTCAAGACTATAGAACAGTCTATAGTCAAGACTATAGAACAGTCTATAGTCAAGACTATAGAACATTCTATAGTCAAGACTATAGAACAGTCTATAGTCAAGACTATAGAACAGTCTATAGTCAAGACTATAGTCATGTCTATAGTCATGACTATAGTCCATTTTATAAATTAAAGACTTTATTTCAGTATATAGTCGTGGCTATAGTCTATTCAATAGTCGTGGGTGTATTCTAGTATATAGTCAAGTCTTTAGTCATGACTATAGTCCAGTCTATAGTCATAGCTATAGTCTATTCAGTAGTCGAGACTATAGTCTAGTCTATGTAAAGTCGAGACAATAGTCCAATACCAGTCTATGGTAGAGACTAAAGTCCAGTTTTAAAAAATAATATTAATTAAATACCTGGACTATATAATTTTGCCAACTCTTGAGCTCCCTTATGCTGAGGACCCCATCGCGGTGAAGCTTTCTCTGTAAATGTCTGCTCCAGTGCGGAATTGCCATTTGGATCATCTTCGTGCATTGAATTTTCCAATATCTCCTGATCACTTTTTAAGGACATCTTTTATGTTTGATTATCGAAAATGAAAAGAAGTAAAAACAAATAATTGTTGAAATTTTAATATCGAAAAATTCAACTGCGCAATATTAGTTTTAGTTTTTATCTTTTTATTTTATGTGTTTTAAAATTATTTTTCCTTTTTTTCAGTTAAGACAAAGAAAAACTGCTTGTTAAATTGTTGGCATGAGAATTTTTGGCTGAGATTACACCTGTTGTTGGCCTAAGTGAGAATCGGACACGTGTTGAAGGTAAATTTATTTGTCTGAACATTTACACGTAGGCACGACAGCGAACGACAACCCTTTAGGAAAATGTTTGTATAAATACATATATGAACATATATGTATGTACATACATAAAAACATACGCATGCGAGTGTATTTGTATGTATATTTACGAAATATTTACAGTATGTGCTTACTGAATAGGGATGGCCAAGAATAATTGTCGAATTTAAATTGTTTAGAAATAAAATTAAATTTATTTATTGTTTTGTATGCAAGTAGTTATAAACATCACGTTTTAATATATTAAAAAATACAGAAAATGTGCCCTTATTTTGACCTACATTTGCCATAGTTCCAGAATTCCAAACTTTTTAAATTAATTAGTACATTGTAAGAAATTCTTCTATATAATGGATATCAATAGTAAAAATCTCTTTAATTTGACCAAATTCTGTAGGCTTATACGTGACCATTTCGATTTTATTAAACATCAACATTACAACCAATTTTCACAATTAAAATGTGAGAAATGGGGGCGACATTTCGTAATGAATCACTTTCTTTTAAATTTCAAATAAAAATAACTGTCTGTTATAAATACATTATAACTCCTTGATCATTAAAAATGCAAACCCAGCAGTTAGAGGTGTTTAAATTATGAACTTATTGTTGAAGGAAACCAACATGTGCAAATATATATACATATATATGTATGTGTTGAAGTCAAACGACCTTATACAATCATACTTCAGTGCCATTGTCACATTTGAAAGCCTAAAAACTGTTACACACTTCTAAATGTTAGTCAGAAGATAGTATGTAGACATTTTACAATAATAAGAACTTTAGTCATTTAAATTTATACTTCTTACTCACTTCTGTATTATAAGTAGATGATAGTTGGAAGATACTTCATATATTACAAAATCAAAATATACAGAAAACAGATTCTCTTAAACACTTTTAAAACTAAATTCGGGGTGTCTTGTAGAAGTCAATACCACATGCATCTTGGCAGACTCTTACATCAGGGAACAGTTGAACTTACAGATCAGGGTAATAATACTTTGGCGTTTAAATGCTCTCGCCTTATCGGGTGGAAGACACTTCCGGGTAAGTTTTTCGATAATGAAATATTTACAGTATTGTAGAGTAAACTGCAGTAATATTTTAGTTGCCTTTTTTATAGTATTCATAAAGTTAACGGAAGTAAATTGTACAAATTTAATCTGAGGTGGTACAAGTAATTGTAGGTGTTTCACATAATTATGAACTTCATGTACATAGTTTTAAAGAATTTATTATAAAACTTGTATTTGTGCACATGGAACAAGTAATTTTTATTTCCAGCTGGAGATTTCACACAAGTAAATAATGTCCCCATCCTATCTTATAGTAATACCTGAAGAATAGTATCTTTGATTGGTTCGTAAGTTTAACAGTGTGATTTTCCGCGCTCTCTCTCTCTCTCTTTACATGTAATTTCATGTATTACAAATAGAACCATGTGTGCTATTTCATGTACAATTTAAAATTTAAAAATATACCTATAGTCAAATTCTCGAATCCTACAGCTTTTAATATTGAAGAACATGACAGCTTATGCTCAAATCAAGCATTTTAATACCCTACATCATTTTAATAGGATGGGTATATTGGGTTTGTGCTGATGTTTGTAACGCTAATATACTCGTATCTCGACAAAAAGCTGCAACATTAAGTTCTATGCTAGACTTGATGACCCTAACGAATTCTATAATTAAAGGTCCTCATATGACCCTAGCCCCTATGAAAAGTCCCCATCAAAATTTCACTTAAATGTCCACAATTTTAAATGATTATTATGACAACTATTCGTAATTGTTTTTGGTTTAAAATTACAAATCTTGTTTGACGTATACGTAATATTTAATTATAATTAATTAATATTTATCATACTCAGTGTTGTGTTTTTTTTTTTTTTTTGTAGGCTGATATAACAGACCCACAAATGTTTAATCAAGAGATCAAGTATAACACTGAGCTACGCTGATTCCAAATTTACCAACATAATTTCTTCATCACATAAAAGATATTGTATTATAAAGATTTTTGTAACATTTGGGACGTTATATTAGCTCGAAGATATCTTGTTTTAAAAAACCTATTATGACATTAAAAGTTTAACCTGCCAACATTATAATAAATGCAAAATCTCTGTTAAATATTCTCTTTTCTTTGAGTTATCTATATATATAAAATTCTAACGTTACTGACTGACTGACTGACTGACTGACTGATTGACTGATTCATCATCGCACAGCCTAAACGGTTAAAGCTAAAGAGCTGAAATTTGGACAGGGGGTTGGTCTCCCACCAAATAGATCCACTAAGACGGGATTTTTGGAAATTCGAATGTTTAGGGGGTAAAAAAGGGTAAAAACGGGTAAAATCGGTAACCTCATATCTCCTAAACTAGAAAAGATACAAAAATAGTTTAAAGCTTATCGTCGTTCATTTAAAAAATAAGCGGACAGGTGTCTGGTACTTTTTTCAATTTCGGCCCCTTTAGGGAATAAACGGGTAAAAACTGTATTTTGGTACTTTTTTTGCACCCCATGTATCTTTTAAACCAGTGAACATTCAAACAATATTTTTGACTCCTTCATAACTTGACGAAAAAATAAAAATATAAATTTAGTACTTTTTGGTTATTCGGATGTTTAAGGGGTGAAAATTGTACCTATTTTTGGTACTTTTTTCATAAAACATTGATTTTGGTTTATTAACTTATACATATAAATACGTAATAACGGGCTCCCACTACGATGTTGCAACATTTTGGAATAGAATTTTTTATTTCGTTAATGAAATTAAGCATGTAGAGCCCGGAGTAAATGAGAATCTATAAAAGGGGATTTTTTGGTACATTTTCGTTCTTCAAAAGGTACTTTTTGGATTTTTGTATAATATTGAACCTAGAAACATGAAATTAAGCATGTAGAGCCCGGAGTAAATGAGAATATATAAAAGAAGAATTTTTGGTACTGTTTCGTTCTACAAAAGGTACTTTTTATGAGAATCTATAAAAGGGGACTTTTTGGTATTTTTTCGTTCTTCAAAAGGTACTTTTTGAATTTCCTATAATATTGAACCTAGAAACATGAAATTAAGTATGTAGAGGATGGATTAAGTGAGAAACTATAAAAGGGGACTTTTGGTACTTTTTCGTTCTTCAAATGGTACTTTTTGGATTTTTGTATAATATTGAACCTAGAAACATGAAATTAAGCATGTAGAGCCCGGAGTAAATGAGAATCTATAAAAGGGGACTTTTTGGTACTTTTTCGTTCTTCAAAAGGTACTTTTTGAATTTCCTATAATATTGAACCTAGAAACATGAAATTAAGTATGTAGAGGATGGATTAAGTGAGAACCTATAAAAGGGACTTTTGGTACTTTTTCGTTCTTCAAATGGTACTTTTTGGATTTTTGTATAATATTGAACCTAGAAACATGAAATTAAGCATGTAGAGCCCGGAGTAAATGAGAATCTATAAAAGGGGACTTTTTGGTACTTTTTCGTTCTTCAAAAGGTACTTTTTGAATTTCCTATAATATTGAACCTAGAAACATGAAATTAAGTATGTAGAGCCCGGAGTAAATGAGAATCTATAAAAGGGGACTTTTCGTTCATCAAAAGGTACTTTTTGAATTTTTTATAATATTGAACCTAGAAACATGAAATTAAGTATGTAGAGCCTGGATTAAGTGCGAACATATAAAAGGGGACTTTTTGAAACCTTTTCTTTCTTCAAAAGGTACTTTTTGGATTTTTGTATAATATTGAACCTAGAAACGTGAAATTAAGCATGTAGAGCCCGGATTAAGTGAGGACCTATAAAAGGGGACTTTTTGGTACTTTTCCATTCTTTAAAAGGTACATTTTGAATTTTCTATAATATTGAACCTAGAAACATGAAATTAAGCGTTTAGAGCCTAGATTAAGTGAGAAACTATAAAAGGGCACTTTTTTGTATTTTTTCGGGTCTTCAAAAGGTAAATTTTGTGTTTTTTATAATATTGATCCTAGAAACATGAAATTAAGCATGTAGAGCACGTAGAAAATGAGAATCTGTAAAAGCGGACTTTTTGGTACTTTTTCGTTCTACAAAAGGTACTTTTTGAGTTTTCTATAAAATTTAACCTAGAAAAATGAAATTAAGCATGTAGACCCCGGAGTAAATGAGAATCTATAAAGGGGACTTTTTGGTACTTTTTCGTTCTTCAAAAGGTACTTTTTGAATTTCCTACAATATTGAACCTAGAAACATGAAATTAAGTATGTAGAGGATGGATTAAGTGAGAACCTATAAAAGGGGACTTTTGGTACTTTTTTCGTTCTTCAAAAGGTACTTTTTGGATTTTTGTATAATATTGAACCTAGAAATATGAAATTAAGCATGTAGAGCCCGTAGTAAATGAGAATATATAAAAGGAGACTTTTTGGTACTGTTTCGTTCTACAAAAGGTACTTTTTATGAGAATCTATAAAAGGGGACCTCTTTAGCTTTAACCGTTTAGGCTGTGCGATGATGAATCAGTCAATCAGTCAGTCAGTCAGTCAGTAACGTTAGAATTTTATATATATAGATTGAACCTAGAAACATGAATTAAGCATGTAGAGCCCGTAGTAAATGAGAATCTATAAAATGAGACTTTTTGGTACTGTTTCGTTCTACAAAAGGTACTTTTTTGAGTTTTCTATAAAATTTTAACCTAGAAACATGAAATTAAGCATGTAGAGCCCGGAGTAAATGAGAATCTATAAAAGGGTACTTTTTGGTACTTTTTCGTTCTTCAAAAGGTACTTTTTTAATTTCCTATAATATTGAACCTAGAAACATGAAATTAAGTATGTAGAGGACGGAGTAAATGAGAATCTATAAAAGGGTACTTTTTGGTACTTTTTTCGTTCTTCAAAAGGTACTTTTTAATTTCCTATAATATTGAACCTAGAAACATGAAATTAAGTATGTAGAGGATGGATTAAGTGAGAACCTATAAAAGGGGACTTTGTGGTACTTTTTCGTTCTTCAAAAGTTACTTTTTGGATTTTTGTATAATATTGAACCTAGAAACATGAAATTAAGCATGTAGAGCCCGGAGTAAATGAGAATCTATAAAAGGAGACTTTTTGGTATTGTTTCGTTCTACAAAAGGTACTTTTTGAGTTTTCTATAAAATTTAACCTAGAAACCATGTAGAGCCTGGAGTAAATGAGAATCTATAAAAGAGGACTTTTCGTTCATCAAAAGGTACTTTTTGAATTTTTTATAATATTGAACCTAGAAACATGAAATTAAGTATGTAGAGTATGGATTAAGTGAGAACATATAAAAGGGGACTTTTTGAAACCTTTTCGTTCTTCAAAAGATACTTTTTGGATTTTTGTATAGTATTTAACCTAGAAACGTGAAATTGAGCATGTGTATCAGTTTTTTTTTTTTGACCCAATGTCAAAATTTATGTGTATTGAAATGTAAAATAGGCTAAGTGCCACGCCAAAATACAAAATAAGTTTTTTAAGTCGTATATATAAGGAACTTGACTGCAAAAATGTTGGAGTACATGAGTCTTTTAGGTATTCGCAAATCTATTCGTCTGAAAACATTATACACTTCATGATCCCTTTAGTAGTTCATATGTATGGACAATTTTTATTTTTTAAGAACATGGTCCATAGCCTGCATTACATAAGGAAATGTTGTGCACCACCTGTAATTTGGAATTAGTCTGATGTAAAGCATGGAAAGATTATGTAGTCGTCATATATTTATTTTGAGTAGTTTTAGTCTAGTTCTAGTCTATTGGGAAACATTCTTTACACGCTTGTACGGAGTAGTCTTAACTTTTGCAGGGGTTCCATATGAACTAAATAAAAAATGGAAGAAACATATAAAGAACTAAAAGTTTGCACGCTCAACTTATAATCATACTCCACATCTGACAGACTAACTCCCACCCACCAATCTTTACATATGGACAATCCGTCAGTAGGACTTTGATGATTGCTTCTGCCGTCATTGAGACAGAACCATCAGTAGAGTAGTTTGTCTAAATCATTTAGGATTTCAGCACCTAAAAGTGCAAGTACAAGTTAGTTAGTTAGTTTGAAAGGAGAATGTATACACATCAAATCCGAAGAAATACACTTAGGCCTCAATCGGGCCTGTTGTGCGCTCCTCAACCAGTGCCACGGGTAGGAATCGAACCCACCACCTCCGGTCTACTAGACTATAACACTAACCACTAACCTACCGGAGGTCACTGCAAGTACAAACTTCATTAAGAGTCTATTCTTTATTAGGCGGATAGATGTCTGTTTGCTACCAGTGAGACGGCAGCTGATTGCCCTGGCAGTAGGCGAAAAATGCAAAAACTCCTACCCACCCCATGATGTCTAAGAAAGAAAAATGATGAATTCTAGTTAGTCAGATGCACCAGCATTGACTTATTCGCAAGCTAACGTAGCAAATACAACAATAAACGCAAGAATCCGGCCCAAGCGGGCTACTGGAAACGGCTCAGTTATTTTCTACGTTGCGTAAAGTAACGTATCAGCTGATTCGTGGTTTTCATATAAAAACTCAACAACAAGCTTACGATCAAACTATCTACTTACATAGGTTATCGTAAGCCAAAAACCTGAACCTTAAAAAAAAGGTTTATCCTATCTTAAAATCTCCACTACAGATAAATGATTTGTTTTTTATTTTTTTGTTTTTTCCTTCGTGATATAAATGTATTTATTACTTATTTTAATTAAAAACATTTCTACAACTCGTTTCTTTCTTTAAAAATTACAATTCAAATTAAAAACTTTAAGTAGAAACAACATTTAATAAATGTCGTCATAATACATTAATCTCATTAAACTATAATCCTTAAAAGTTTTGCCTAATTTGTTTGTCAACTTCTAATGTACAGACACACCTTACTTATTTTGGGGCAGTTTATTATTAAGAATATACCTACTATCATGATAAACTTTAAAGAAAACTACATATAGAAAATAATGCTAATGTTGTAGGGTGTCCTGATACGTTTTTTCTAATTGCGTTTTAATGACACCAACACTTAAAAGTGTTGTCGTGAATTTAATTTACTGGATGCCACTTTACCAGCAGCATTTGTTTTATTTTTATTTTTTTTTTTTTTGAGGAATATTTTCTAGAATCTTAAATAAACTGTCAACATATACAAATATAAAAATAAACGTCTGGAAAAGCTGGTAAATTTTTAAATAAATTTCTTTCTTAAAAATCAATAAACTATTAATTAAATTTTGTAATTGTTTATTTATTTATAATTTTACACGCATACTTTTATTAGGTAAGTGGCGAAAAGAGGGATCTAATTTTCAACTACAAAATTAATTAATAAACAAGTATGAATGTATAGTCGGGCTTAGCCGACCATATGATACTCTACACCAAATGGGAATTATTTAAAATTTGATTTGCTTTTTATACCCTTCACCTTTGTGATAAGGGTATACATAAGTTTTTCATTCCGTTTGTAATTTCTATAATATAATTTTCCCACCCTATAAAGTATATATATTTTTTTATTCTTATAGATAGCGGAGTCGATTAAGCCATGTCCGTCTGTCTGTCTGTTGAAATCAGTTTTTAGAGGACCCCAGATATCGGCGAGATCGGAAACTTTATTAATTCTGTTAGAAATGCTTTCGAGAAGATCGCTATTTAAAATAGTACGGTTGTATGGGGGCTAGGCTAAATAATGAACCGATTTTATCCATATTCAGTATGCTTCGTCCTTGGGCCAAAAAAGAGTGTGTGCCAAATTTCATCAAATTATCTTGAAAATTGTGACCTGCACCTTGCGCAAAACCAGCCTGCCAGACGGACGAACATAGCTTAATCGACTCAAAAAACTATTCTAAGACGATTGATATACTTTAAGGTGGGTATAGGACGAATATTTTTGTATGTTACAAACATCAGCACAAACCCAATTTACCCTCCCCACTAAAGTGGTGTAGGGTATATTATAAATCGATTCGTTCGTAATACACACATATACATACAGGCGTAATGTCAAATAGTGTTTCACGTAAAAATTGTTGCAGTTATAAATATGTATGTGTTTTACCCCCCTCCCTTGAGAAAACGAAACATGTATTTTTTTTTTGTGTGAATGAATCCTTTTTCACGCTGACTCAGTAAGATGTCAGTCATGATTGAAACACATTCATTCATGGCAATTTTCACTATGTTTAATCGCTTTTTCTTGTTGTGTATTTTTATAATAATTATATTTAAATTTTACTTCGTCCTATTTTCTTATATGTGTTGGTACACAGTTTTTCGTGTAAACTAACTAACTACTACATGTTAATATATTCTTGAAAGGTAATTCGAAAAGTCTTTTAAATATTATAGACATTCAAGAGGAATCAAGTTACAGAAGTAATATATTATAGAGTCAAACTGTTGCACAACAGAATATTCTTAATATGACTTGACGCATAAAATGCTTAAACGAGGTCTAAAGTAATGATCTAAATTAGATCATGTCAGCTGATTTTGATAATTTTAACAATTTTTTTTAATATAAACACAAATCTGCGGAAGTGGTTCCGTTTTCTGGTTCCAAGAGGAAAAACAACTTAGCTATGGATTTGTAACCTTTTGTTATTATTTGCTTCGCATTGTTCCTCTTTAGCTTTCACATGACAATAACAAAAACACATGACTTTTGTTTATAGGAAGTATGAATGGCATGGCAACTCTAAATCTAAAAGAAAGAAAAGTCGTAAACGTCAAAATTTGTGTATGCTGGTATTTATTACTAAAGCCTGCTTTACACGATCACACAAGTAATATGTCAAAATTTTGTGGAGAAGAGTACGGATGAGATCGTTTAAACGCAATATGTAATGAAACCATCACACACCGAGAGAAAATACGGATGGAAAATTTGACAGTCGTATGGCTCACTTAATTTTTTAAATAATTAAATAAAGAAATAAGTCGCAGTAGATCTGCTTTTTTTCATTTTAAAATAGTGGCCTAATTCCAAAAATCTTTGATGCTTATATTTAATAATATCAATATATGACAAAGTTATATACGATTCGACACTTTTACATGTTTAGTTTAAAATATGTTTATTAGTTCGCAAGTACTTTTCAAACTACTTACGTATAGTGTTATGCATGTAAAATCAAACACAACATGCATGTGTTCATTCATTCATTTACATTTAAACGAGTTTCTATAGATTTTGTGTATATAGTACAAGCGTTAGGGTAATTCATTTTTTATATCGTTATTATTATTATTTAAAACAAATTACAAATTTTACAATTGTTTTCAATTCTGTGGACCATGTTTTTTGACCAGATATATCTTATTGACAGACAGGGTATTAATTTTTGATCGGTTGTTTAAATATAGACACAACACAGATAACATAGGATGCACAAGGACAATATGTAGGAGACCCAAATGTATTTTTAGTCCCACAGACTTTATAAAAACGTTATAAGTTTAACCAATTATAATTATTCGAATAAAAAGATACAACTTTTTATTCAATAATTAGAGCAAAACATTTATCAGAAATGAGATATGACAGTTGACTTCATCTTATACGATTATGAGTACGTTGTCAGTGTATGATGTTAGACATATTGGGCTAGATATAGTAATTGTGAGAAATTTGAAACGATTTCTCTGTATGATAACATGGGTCAAGCTAATGACATTGATAATAGCACTAAGTTCCAGGCTGAATTCTATGCTATTACTGGCCTAACTAATTTCCAATAATCAGTCCAACATTATATTAAACTGTTACAGATTTTCACTGCCCTTCCAGTTGTAAGCTCTGCTTCACGAGATTATTATTCCATTCGGAATGATTGCTAACAAAAGAGGAAAGTAAACTTAACATGATTAATAAAAACATATTTTATCGTGAAAGAATTCCATATGGTCACTAGAAATAATGAAACGATGGATGAAGACTACTCTGAGTGAATCCGTCGGTATTATTCTGACTGGATATTCAGTATCACTAGAAGAATGTAGATCATGTAAAAAAGACTGTGAAATTATGCTGTAACGTGGCAGTTACAAAAACCTATACATATTATATTTAAATTGTATGATTAATGTGCTGTTTCTAGATACCGAGCGAGTAGTTTGAGCACAAATTTTACTTGTATTTTGTTATTGTAACAAAAACAAAATACAAGTAAAATTTTGACTCAAACTACTCACACGTTATCTAAAAACAACATATAAATCATATTACATTAAACATTCCATGCAACAAGTACATTATACAAAACATTACACATTAAACCATCCATAAAACAAGTAAGTAGTTTATAATTCCTAACTTGTTTATGTTGAAATATGTATAATTGGTCAGAGTTTTGTGACTAGAGGGATAGCTGATATTGCCGTCGTGCTGCACTAATGTATGATACCGAATTACCGCCCGAACCTAACACATTACCTGCTCTAATAGTGTGAGTTTGTAGAATTGCCGATTGTAAGAACCCCCGATTTCTTCTTACATTCGTAACTAACTCGTGTAGTATTTACGATTGTATTCCTAGTCGAACTCAAGAACCTCCGAATATTTCTTGACTTCGTGTAGTATTTACGATTGTATTTTTAGTCGAAATCAAGAACCTCCGAACACTTCTTGACTTCGTGTAGTATTTGCGATTATATTCCTAGTCGAAATCAAGAACCTCCGAATTCTTCTCGACTTCGTGCAGTATTTGCGATTATATTCTTTGTCGAAATCAAGAACCTCCGAATTCTTCTCAACTTCGTGTAGTATTTGCGATTATATTCATAGTCTAAATCAAGAACCTCCGAATTTGCAATCGTATTCTTAGTCGAAATCAAGAACATCCGAATATTTCTTAACTTCGTGTAGTATTTGCGATTATATTCTTAGTCGAATTCAAGAACCTTCGAATTCTTCCTGACTTCGTGTAGTATTTGTGATCGTATTTTTAGTCGAAATCAAGAACCTACGAATTCTTCTTGACTTCGTGTAGTATTTGTGATTATATTTTTAGTCGAAATCAAGAACCTCCGAATTCTTCTTGACTGCGTGTAGTTACTATCTTTAGCTGCGCAGATTAAACAACTAATCGTAAAACGAATATACCCTGAAATTAACAGAAACCTCGTCAGAATACGGCGATACAATTTCTTTCCCTCCCACTTGTCTAGCTAACGCCGTCAACACCGCCGAATAACCATCGTTCAGCGATCACTTCCCGAATAATCATCGTTCAACGATCACTTCCCGAATAAGCATCATTCAACAAACGCCTTCCAAATAACCGCATCCCAAATATCCTCCAAATAACTATCGTTCAACGTTCATCTCCCGAATAGCCATCGTACACTTAAGTAGATCATAAGTAGTTTAAGGTTTCAATAATAAAGCTTTGTTCCAAATTACACATCACATTTTAAATATTTGTATTTTCATTCAAAGGAAGCAGACCTTTGAACTGAACCTAGACAGGCTGAGTCATACCTCAGCTGGAAAAATAAACTACATTACAATGCAACTATTTCACATATGGGAATAGAAATAATGGAACATTGGATACGACTCCAATGACTTAAATAAAATTAAAAGAAGAAGTCTACATAGTCCGAGTAAGTCCGAGTATAGCATGATGGTACTGGATACTAAGGAAAAATGGAAGAATGTAGAACATGTAAAGAGGGCAGTGAAACTCTGAAACTCTTTCGAGTCTAAAGTATTAATAAGCATCTAAGTAACATTTCTTTTAAAGTTAATACAATTACGAAACTATTTATTTTACTAGAATTGCATAATATAATTCTAAGAAAAATTTTACATTTTTCCTTTCTTCTTTATTGGCTTAATTAGAGGCCTTTTTCCGATCCACCCTAATGCTACCAATGTGTATGTATGTACACAATATTTGCTTGTCAATGTATGTTATTTAGATTTTTACATATTGTAGTTATTTTTACTAAACCGTAAGTGAGTAAGTAAATTTACAATTAAGAGTTGATACAATATTGGGTACTTTTTTTTTTATCAATATAGTACTTTTTACATATTCGTAAATTTGAATTCACAAGCAGACAAGAATTTCAATGTACTTAATCACCTCTTTTTTATTCACTGGATGGACAAAACACGGTCTGCCACTATTCCCTTAGGCCATTTAAAGAAAAACTCTTAGAAAGAAAGAGTATGGGATTAAACCTTCTATATCACTAACCTCACACATTACATCCGATATGAACCACAAAAATAAGAAACTCCGCTTTCATAAGAAATGCTCACACATCCTGATCCACCCAAGCACATTCCTCAACTATTAAAAGCCCACTCAATCACATCATAAGGCTCTGTTGATTCGACAGCCATACTTAGAGACATATTTGATTGCACGAAATGCACCACTAAACCAAGGAATCCTCTTCACAACTCGATGGTATTACAAATATATAGGAGTTTTCAAAGTCAACCGAAGCCAATTATTGCACCGACAGGAATATTGACATACCTCAACCAGTAATAGTAGCACGTATAATGTCGCATCATGTATCCTGTTGAAATTGTTTTAGGACCGAGAACTTCCCCAAACTAAAAAAGTATACTCAATTAGTATTTGTCTCCCGGAAGGTAAATAAGTCTTTCCCAAAATTTCATCAATTCATGTAGATCAGTTGCATTATCAAATCATTAATGACGGAAAACATCCAAGTGTCTTTCTGACAATTTCCCAACTGCAAAATTTGCAACTTCTATCATTTTCTCTATGCGATTTTGGTTTTAAAAAATAACTACTGCATTGAACCAAAATCAACCTCAAGCATGACCAGCTATTACAAGTAATACGGGCAACTGCAGTACAAAATTGTGTGGTTCAATGGTTCCCTAACCCAGCAAAAATAAAACGAAGTACTTCCAAAAGAATAACATTCATCACTACTTCAAAAGTAGAACTAAGTATTTTTTTACTTGATTTTTTTAATTAATTAATGCGTGTATTTTTTATTTATGTTAATATTTGTATCAAATTAGTTGTATTCTATAATACTACAATTTTACTTCCTAATAACATTAAAAAAAAAAAACATAAAAATGACTGCCTGAGAATGACTTCAGATGTAATGAATTTGGAGTCAAATATAAAGGACATCGCTCCTATGATAAGTCTGTGTTAAAATCATTACTTCTTCAGGTCTTTTTCAGTACTTCCATGGAGTAAATTCTACTTCTTTTTCGCTTCTTTGGAAGTAACAATATGTATTTATACCAAAAACCTAAATAAAAACATAATATTCCAATTCTTAACAAAAAAAGTACTAACAATTCGTACTATTTACCAACCAACAGCTATCAAATCTATTCCTAAAATAGTAAACTGAATATTACACACACACATACAAGTAGTAGAGTACATTAAAATATTATATTATTATGCCCTCAATGGGTGTGTTTTAGTTTTGACAATGCGACCACGACTACGACAACGAACTTTTTGCAAATTTCCTTCAAATTGTGTATTTATTTGCTTTAACGGCTAAAAATTAGGTAAACAAAACAGTTGAAATACAAGGGGTGTTGGAGCACTAACGCCTGTTTGTAAAAGAATAATAAATAAATGAATAACCAACTAAACGACTTAAAGACTGTCAAAAAGACAGACAGCCATTCATGACACTCATACCTGCAACAAGGATATATATAAATATATATTTATTTATAATGTTGTTGTATTGTTGTTTATATTTGCTAGTATTTTACACCAGTAGTCTAGACTAGACTGACCATTTGTTAGTTAAAGTCAGTGCTTTAGTTTGTTGTTGCTGTTATCCATTTATTTTTTCGGTTTGTTTTGATTGAACAAAATTGATTTAATTTTTTGTATATTTATTTATTAGTTGTTGAAATTATTATGTTTGAGATAAATTCATGAATAATATAGAAGGAAATAAAATTTATTTGGTAAAACGTATAAAATATATACTTTTATTTTAACATATTGTTAAAATAACAAAATTTTAAATCATTACCTTAAATGTTTCTTTTTTTAAACGGCAACAGATATTATACGAATACGTAACATTTTTTAGTTATATGAATTAAAATTAATTATACGCCCTGTATAACTGAAAAGAGAATAACATATGTAAGTATTTCTATACATCACATAGTATATTCCCCGCAAAATATGATAATTGCTTGTACATACCCAACATCAACTACCGTATGAATAGCAAATAAGGTGTCTAGTAATGACTTACAAACGTATGGATCCAAGTATTTACTTTTTAGACTTGATATTTTGTTTTAAAATTTTATATTTTTACAAACAGAAAGAATTGTATTTTTGTGTGAAGACTAGTAGTAGACGCTACTTACTAAGTAGTACATCTTAACCTCCCTATATGTAAGAGAGCGCGGTAAGTACTTGCTCTAATGTAATCACCGTGTTAAATTAATGACTCATGATCAAGCCCTTACTTGATCATTAAAGTTTTTCCGAAGAACAAAAGTTTCATTGAATCCGCGTCATCCTCACAATTTATAGACTAGTAAGCTTTCTCTATCAGACGCTAAAGAAATTCTGGCTAAGCAAATAATGTATAAAACTTTTGAATAATACGGACATGCATTAAACTTCGGAGAGATTTTGATGACTACATCCTGATCCACCGTGACATATTTGATTGCACTAAGTACACCACTAAACCAAGGAATTCTCTTCATAACTAGATGGTATGACAAATATATAGGAGTTTTCAAACTCAAATGAAGCCAATTATTGCACCGACAGGAATATTGACATACCTCAACCAGTAGTAGTAGAACGTATAATGTCGCATCATGTATCCTGCTGAAATTGAAATAGGACCGAGAACATCCCCGAACTAAAAAAGTATATTAGTCTCCCGGAAGTTAAATAAGTCCTTCCTGAAATTTCATCAAAATAGATATATATATATATATATATAGAATTTATTTAAGTAGTTATTCACCAAAAAGATAACTTAAGCCGGCTTATCACGAGCACACAAGTAATATGATCTGTGTAGAAGAATACGAATAGAATAACAGAAACAGATAGAAAACAGCTGTCTTCATCTTACTTTGTTATCATTTTATTCCAAGTGTAAACACAAAAAATATAAATCATACGACATTTATTATCTTTTTTTCAATACTTTTTCATTAAACTTTCATTGTAAGCAAGTATGGCATATTACCAAAGATGCTACAAAGATCATTATCAGTTTTTCTTCTTTCTAATGTCAAGGGGATACCTTTTCTTATGAATGAAGCACTACTACGTCAGATACATTCAGAATTGCCTTAATATTGACCTGAGATGATGAGCTTATAAACATTTGTTCAATTCACAATAGATGTTGTAGCGTTGTATGCGTTGTATGTCAGCAGCTGCTTCAATAGTCATAACAATGTTGTTGGTATTTTCTATGCAAAAGTTCTATACAACTCTTACGACAATTTTTCATATGTTTTTGGAATGTCGTAAGAAAATTCAGTGTTGTCAATTGTTTATTTCAGCAAATAAATAAAAAATTCAATCGATTTTGGCATAAAAAACGATAAAATGGTAACACAGAAATTACAAACAAACAGCTGTTTACCAAATCAAAACAAAAATTTCATTAAAAACTGTTTATTCATTAGTTTAAAATGTGAAATAACGAAAATAATAGAATTTTAAATAAAAAGAAATTAATTTGGTTTATTTTGCTCGTTTAATTAGTTTAATATTATTTGGTTTTTTACTTTTGACATTGTTTGTTTTGATTGTTTTTTTATTGTGAACATAAACTTATGACTTGATAGAAAAATCTGTTCACAAACGCTGTTACTACACTTTAGTAGATACAATATACAACTTGATTGTGAATTGAACAATTGTCTCAAAAATATGTTAAATACTTAGGAATATCGACCTAATTAAGAAGAATCATTATAAGGATCAAATGTATTCTGACAGTCTAAGATAAAAGTTTTAAGAAAAAATACTCATAAAAACATTGGAAAATTTGAAGAACAAAATTGATAGAAATAGAGACATCAAGCTGTTTCTATTTCTATATAGAGAAATAGAGACATCAAGCTGTTTCTATTTCTATATTAAAAGGTGTTTATATTACATCAAAAATGTGGCATGGGCGCCAGACATTCTTAAAAGTGATGTCTAGTCACAGTCTTTGATAAACTCTTCCTGACTTTACCATACAGTAGAACTTTTCAACCGCACCTTGGTATAGAATTTTTGTAAATAACTATGCCGGATCAAGCACAAAGATCCAGTACCTAGTCCTTCTAATATGTGCCATAGTAGACCGCTAGCGGAGATGCATGCAATCATAAGAATATTTCTGACGACTTCTAAAGGTCAAACTAAAACTCTGAACATTGTCATTTGTAGTACTGCATTGCATCATTACCCAACATTATTACTGAAATGAGTGAGAAGATAACCTAAAGGTTACCTATTACATTAGGAACCATCATTAATGTCATTATAATTCTGTCAAGGAATTTGTCAGAAGCAAATAAGTGTTAATCGAACCATCTCTGCCCCATTGCATAACTTCGGAGATGCCAAAACATCACTTCCGTTTACAACCACTCAGATGGGAGTCGGCTACTAGAGAGGTGTTCGAAAGACCTAAACACAAACCCATAAAATAATCCGAGGACTTGTTCTATGTAGCTCACAAATAACCCACTGTTGTATATCTGTTATGATCATAATAAACCCTGAACTTGACAAGAGGGACAATTCAATGGTATCACTTTTATAAGATACCTTACGCCATTCAATACAGCACACTTCCTATTCATCATCCACATTCAAAGAGAATAACATTCGACACACTCACTACAGGTACAGGTATAATGCACTAGACATCAACTCACATTTCCCTGTAGGGTATCTGTTGACATCGTCAACTTTACCGAACTTATCCCGAATCGTAGACTTTACCGTGTATCAGACTTTTAACCGACATTATCTTCCCAAAGGGTTTGGTTTGAACTACAGCCAATACCTAATAGACAAATTCCGAAACAATGCCATGCAGGCTACCGGTTCCCGTGTTACCAGATTATGTGATACTTTAGTTCGACTTCATGACAAATCATTCCGAGAAAGGCCGAGGATACATTTAATTATTACCAGTTTATTATCCCGACTAACTAGAGGTACTGGTAGCACCTTTTTCCCCGAAATTGCAATAACACCCGAAGGACAATAAAATAGCATTTTGCTGTAGATCTAAATGCAAAGCATAATGCGGGGAGTGTCAAAAATAAGTGGAAATAAATCTATAATATCTAAACGATTAGAAATTGAAACTTGAATTTGGAACTTAGGGAACCAAATAATGTAGATCAAGAGAAACTAAAAAGTAGAATACCTCATGTATACGAAAAATCAAAAACCATTGCTTTTTTTGGTTTCGCATCGAATTTTAAAGATTGATTAGTTAATGAACTAGGTTATTGACTATTCAATAAACTAATCTTTTAGTTATAAATACATATACAAATGTACTTCAGGCTCATATAGTGATTCTAAAGCAAACTGTTATTTCTTTGCAAATGGCCACTCTAACAGTTATAAGTTAAAAATCAAATGTCTCCTCTTACCATTCATGACTTTCGTTTGTTAAGCAAAAATTTTGTTTGTAGTCACAATTTCCTGAGCTTTATGGAAAACCGAAGAAAAGAAAAATGTGACTTTTTTTCGCCAAAAATATTTTCGTCATCATTAGGGTAAAAATATGTAAGTATTTATAAATGGTGAAGTGTACAATGGGTTATATGGTGTCGACATTTGAATAAGCTTTGATTTGTTTGATGGGTGCACGAGGATTATTTCGTCTATGGGTTTGTGTGTCATAGTGTTTAAGGATGATTTCCCAAGTATTTGTGTATGAGTGTGTGTGTGTTAGTTTTGATGGTATGGTGAATGTAAGTTATTTATTTTTTTTTTTTATTTTAATTCTATTTTTGACTTATTTCCACTTCCGTTTCTTTGTTATTTACGTTGAAACTAATACTAAATGAAGATATTTAACAATAATTTTATGCTTTTCTATTGAATGATGAATAATTATTTATTAAATTTGTTGTTATGTATTCTTGGTTTTTTTCTTTATTTAACTAATGAACAGTTAATATTTAGGGAAATTAATGGATTTTATTTGGATTAATGATAATGATGTTTTTGTAGCATTTCCTACGAAATATTTCTTAACAAATTCAATGATTTTAGTAAAAATTAGTTTGTTAATAGCTTGGTAGTAATAAATGAAAAAAAAAACTAAATTGACTCACTCACCTCAAACACGTTACACTGGCGTCAATTGTTTATAGCCCCGTTTTTTTATTATTTTGTATATTTTTAGTTTATTATAAGTAGTTTCTATAAGCTCCTTTAAACGTTTCAAAAAGCACTATTCTAATCCAACTACTTACTATATACAATCAACAACCTCGTTTCAATATCAATTTCGAATGCTGACGAGTGTGTTCATAAGTATGTAGGTTTGTTTATATATATATGTATGTATATTATAGGTACGGGGTTATCAATTCATTTCAATTTATAAAAGGTATTAATTGAAATAAAATAATGAATTTCAGTTATTCTTTAAATATTGATTAATACATGTATTAAATGTAACTTAAAACAAAATTTCATTTTCTTATTATTTCAGTTAAGTTTCATTTATTTTTTTGAACTTTTAATAACTTTGTTTTGTGTGCCCCAGTCAGCCCGTCTTGTTAGAAGGCTACAGGCTAATACTGGCACGACACACACACACATGCACACATACACTCTAATAATAATTCACTTAAATTTAAATGTAACTATAACACTATATACATTTATATACATATATGCATATATATATTTATATATACATACATACACACTACATATATAGTATTAAGTTTATAAGGCACGTGATCTAAAAATTGAAATTCGTTAAATTTGTGTCCTTTCGCTGCGGCTCCATAAATACTACTACTGCCCGATACTATAAGTTGTATTTGTTTAAGCAACCACTCAACTACCGACGACAACGACCACGATTACAATAACAGTTCAATTGGAGATTTTGGTATTGTTATTGTTGTTTCTTTAATAGTGGCAGAAAAATTTGTTATTTTTGTTTTTGTATGACACGCAATAAGCTTTCTTTTGAAAAACTATTGAAGTTTTTTTGTTAGCTTTAGTTTCTTCTATTTTTCTTCCAATTTAAAGTTATTTTCCGTTAATTTAAATGTTTTAAGGGAATTATTAGGTACCAAGCTACTAGGTGTACATCGTACGTGATATGTATAATGTAGTTGGTATATTGGAAAGACAGTTTGATGTTGTTAACTTGACGAGTGTTGAAACCCGTTAAATGCTGATTTAAAAACATTCAATCACTTGGAATAATAGCATAATTTCGGGTAGGTCCACTAAAATTCTACAGCCAAATGAGATAAGAGCAAAAAGCCTTCTCTGAATGGTAAATATGTAGAGCATGATGATCATATAGTAAAATGCTTTTGTCGAAATTCGATCCCAAATTTTGAGAACGATGTTAAATATTGGGTCCCTCATGAACACTGATTGGATATTGTGAACAAACATCATTCCAAAAACTGAATTTCTGAATAATGTATGATTGGACGATCCTTTTTTATTGATCTCTATAAAAAGATTTTCTTCTAGTGATTAATCGCAACAAAACTGAGATGCAACATTTCCTAGCCTGCATATAGATAAATGTTTGCTAAAGTTATTGATGAATTATAGCAGGAATTTTTTTATGAAAAACTGTTTAATAAACCAAATATTAAACATTTATAACTTTACGATTAATAAATAACTTAAATGAGTTTTATTTACTATACATAATTAATATTAATTATAGATAAATTTAAATAAGTTGAATACTTTTGTAAATACCCGAACTACGTTTAAAAATATATTGTCTCGATAACGGTTTTCTATACCCTACACCATTAACAACGGTGATAGAGGGTGTATTTACATATATTTGAATGCAGATGTAAATTTACATTGTTTAACATATACATAGAGAACATATACCAGTTGTTATTTCTTTATGGACAAAGGTTATCCTCTTCCTACCCATTCCTATTCCTAATTTAATAAGTTTAATTTCCTCTTGCAATACACTTGTAAGGATGAGCCTTTCCAAGAACTTAAATGGCTAACTAGTGGTAAACTAATAACTTCTCTTCCTAATTATATTCCATAAACTTTCCTATTTTTTCTTAGATTATTTCTCGTACTTAAATTGTTAATTAGTTGTTAATATCATGTATGTCATCTGCATGGATCTATACCATAAATGCGATTTCGTAGGACCAAAATATTAAAGCAAAAATGCAAAAACCCAAAAAAAAACTCTAGTCTGGCAACGACTAACACAATCATACAAAGGTGATCAATTGAGGAAATAGCAAATACAAAGGATTTAAAATTGCTAAGATTTCTGGAAATGGTAAAACAATTTGGTAGATTAATACTAAAAGTTTTGGAAACTTTACCCGGCACGACTTAGGCATTAGCACAAGACTAACAAAGGTCCGAACGAAAGCGTTTTCTGACAGAAACAAAAAACGAGAAAAGTTGCAAACACAACCCGGACTTCCAGCAATCACCACCACATACATATGTATAAGATCCTTTAACAAAAGCAGCAGAGTTATAAAGTATAACAGAATAGGGTGTAATTAAATAAAAAATAAAAAGTAATCAAGGTTCTTCGGTATCCTTGCTGCAAAAAACGCACACTTGGATCCTATTGGTCCCATTATGATATCTGCAATGATAACAAAAGTCTAATCTAAATCAGAAAAGTATATTGAGTGTGTAAAGTGTTGTAGAGATAAAAAGACGCCAAAATAAAGCAGTGTGGCTGACAAGGTTAAAGTGTCTTACCAGAAATGATTGAAAATTTTCTTTGTACATACTAAGCTTAAACCAGAGGACAAAACAGATGCAAAGGTCAATTTACCCAGAACATTGCCTTTATTATTGCCTCAAGCTACATGACACAGAAGAAGACAGCTCCATCAGCCGAATTGAGTTGTCAACATGAGGACTTCTAGAAACATAATTTTTGCGCAGTGATGCCATAGGGAGGCATTCTTTTCACAATGAAAAGTGCCAATCAATACTTAATTTCATTATTACAACTGTTTTGAGGGGAGGAAGTACTAGATACTATACTCATTAATAAAAAAATGTAAATTACTTTTTAGGTGATAGTTGGAGGGTATCCAAAACATAATTTAGAATATCTTTGATTTTAGACTTCAAAATTTCCCATAAAACACATTCAAGAAGAACCGACTGTTATACATTAGAATGACCCGATTGTATAAATAAGAAATAAAGTACCGAAGTCCACACCAAAACTTAAACTTTAGTTTAGAGTCTTATAAATTTGGTGGCATTTTGTAATCTTGTAGTTTCATTAAAGTAATTTTCTGATAATGACATTATAAAAAAGGTAGGGTCCATTATGTGCCGATGTTTAACATATTTTTCATTTCATTACTATGACTGTATTAGTAATGATAATTAAAATATTTTTCCTAATACTGTCCATTTTCAATACCAGGAAACCTACACCTATTTGTGGGGCCCTCTAGCTTTTTTCATTCTGATCTTTTTCGGTAAAAATTCTCAATTTGTATGGATATATACCCTGAAAAGGGAAAACAAAGATTAAAAACCTAAAACGAATCTACTTATTAGTTGAAAAGTTTAGAAAAGTGGAATTTAAAATAGTTCTCGTAAGTTTATAAATAAATCTCGTGAAAATGATTTTTATAGCAAGAGAAACAAAAAATTTCCTATTCTGGTAGAATATACCGATTTTTTAAATATTTGCATTCAATTTCTAATTCCGTTTTTATATAAAATCGTTGATAATTTTAAAATAACGGAATGCTTACGAAGGTGGTGAATTTACCAACACTAAATAGCCGCCTTACAGTTAATTTTAAGCCGCAGCCTACATTTTTAGTGCCAGTTGCCACCGCCGTTAGTATTTGCCGACGCAGAGCTCTGTACGTCTATCACATAAGACGAAGAGAAAAAACCTACAGCAGGTTACCGATTTTAATAGATTTCTTGTGAGAAAAAGTTATTATTCATACAATATGATTTCATTTTCCCGTGGATTAGGAAATATACTAACGCGTATTGCCTTCAGTAACACCGGTACAAGTGTACATTTAGCGAGAACACTGCAAACCACATGTACATTAGATTGTGAAATTAAACAGCAACAACAAGAAGAACCAACTGACAGTACATTAGCAGCTGATGAAGGCGCACCAGAGCTACAAGAGAAACGCGAATTAACCGAACAAGAACTAAAATTATTACGAAAAGATCGCTCACGCAAAATACCCGTAGAAACATCGATTCGTTACTTGAAAAGTGACGCATATCAACAAACGTACGGTACACAGTTAGTGTGGGAACAATATCGACGCAATCACAAGGGTTTGTTTCCACCACGTAAAACTCGCAAAACTTGCATACGCAAAGACACCATAACTACCGGCAACCCTTGCCCCATTTGCAGGGACGAATATTTGGTGTTGGATCATCGTAACATTGAATTGTTGAAACAGTTTATTTCACCACATTCCGGGGAAGTACTAAGCTACACCAAAACCGGCTTGTGTCAAAAGAAACACTTACAATTGTTGGTGGCCGTTGAGAGAGCAAAGGACTACGGTTTGTTAACCTTTGACGTGCCCTATCGCAATTTCGATTATAGCGAATTCTACGATAAGGTTGAAGCTAAAAATTAGAAAAATTTAAAAATCAATTGTTTTCTAGTTTTATAAGTTGTTTCGAGTAAAAAGATAAAAGTAATTAAATTTAACGCAATTAAAATTTATATATACAGAAAGTTTAAAAATGGACCAAATTCAAGAAGAATCTGAATTTACTTTTGTCATTGTGGGAGGAGGAATTGCTGGTGTAACATGTGCAGAAACTATAGCCATTTGTTGTCCTGAAGAATCGATTTTACTAATGACAGAATCTACAGTTATTAAAACTGTTGCCAATTTGGAACCAGTAGCTCGCTATCTGCATAAATTTGATGTTCAGGAAAGGACATTAGCCTCGACATCTTTAGGAGGAGGCAATAAATTCCTAGCACCAGCAATTGTAACTGTTGTAGACCAATTAAAAGCAATTGAAGCGGAATCAAAATTCATTTTAACTAAAGAAAACAAAAAAATCCACTATAAATACTTGTGTTTGTGCACTGGTGGTACACCACGTCTTATCGAAGATAACAATTCTTTGATTTTGGGTATACGAGATACAGATTCTGTTTTGGAATTACAAAAAAGATTAAGGAGTGCTAAGAAAATTGTTTTAGTAGGAAATGGTGGCATTGCTAGTGAACTGGCCCACGAATTGGAAGGTGTTGAAGTACATTGGGTAGTCAAAGATAATCATATTGCATCCACATTTATAGATCCCGGTGCTGCATATTTTTTCCAACAGAGAATTGATCAACAACTGCAAAACAAGGTGAACGATAGTCCTGCTAAAGGAATTGTTAAACGTTTACGTTATGATGAAATAGCACCCACAGAAGATGCTGGTTATAAAAAAGGTGCAGCTTTAGGACCGGATTGGCATCAACACTTTGATTTAAGAGGTACACAAGGCAGCAAAACTAAACCAATTATCCACTTTAAAGCATTAATCGACAAAATGGAGAGAGTAACAACAGATACCAATAAAAACTCTTTAAATATTCATCTAACTACTGGTGAAGAAATAAATTGTGATTTCATAGTATCAGCTACAGGAGTAGTACCAAGACAGGACTATATTTGTAAGCCAGAATTAAAACTATCTGAGGAAGACTGTGGCATACAAGTTAATGAAATGATGCAAACCTCAAACGAGTTCATATATGCAGCCGGTGATGTGTGCACTGCTGCCTGGCCAAAAACTGAGCATTGGTTCCAAATGCGTTTGTGGACACAAGCTCGTCAAATGGGCTGCATGGCTGGTAGAAGTATGGCTGCTGCTTTTAATAAGGAAACTGTCTATCAAGATTTTTGTTTCGAACTTTTCGGTCATGTTACGCAATTATTTGGTTTGCCTGTCGTGCTACTCGGCCGTTACAATGGCCAAGGATTGGGTACCAACTATGAGCTATTAATTCGCAGCACACCTGGTCATGAGTATATTAAATTTGTTTTACAAAATGGAAAACTTAGAGGAGCTATTTTAATTGGTAACACGGAGTTAGCGGAAACTTGCGAAAACCTTATACTCAATGGCATTGATTTAACACCATTTGGAGATGATATCCTTAATCCCGACATTGACATTGAAGATTATTTTGATTAAATTTTAAATAATAAAACTGCTGTATATATATTTTTCGTTACTATTAAAGAAATACAATTAAATTATAAAAAGAAAAATTGGTTTATTTACTAGAAACATTGTTGACCGTGGGCTATTTAGATTTTTGTCATTTAATTTTGGCCTCACTGCCTGTAAAATGAAAAGAATAATGGTAATTATTTAAAATTAGGCTCCCACTCATAAGAACAAAAAGAACACCAAATAATTTTATTATTAGGTGTAAGTTTTGAAGATATCGCTGACGACTTGTGTTAGAAAATACCATCCCAGTGTAAAAATTTCTTTTTTAACTTACCAACATATTTGATTTCATCAAAAGCTTTGCGCGCCTTCTTCAACTCTTCATTCATGGTCAATAAATCTTTGACACGAGCATATTTTCGAGGATCTTTGCGAACCAAGAAAATAATATCCTCAACCTGTACTCTGCCGGTACGGCCAATTTCCATGGCTTTGTGTGTCATTTCGGTAATAAATTCAATCACCAAATCTTCTAATAAATCAACACTTTCGGTATAAGGATTCTTATCATCACCAAAACCATACATCATGCAACGCAATTCCTTGCTGAACAAACGTTTACGACCAGCATTTGTGGGCACAAACTGTTCCTCTCCCTCTTCTTCGTCAAACTGTTAATACGGGAAATAAATTGTTGGACATTTTCTTAGCGGAACGGATAATAACTACTTACATCGGGATTTTCAAATGGTTCATCAGGATTTGCTGCCATTTTAGTTAAAAAATTTAGCGTATTTTATATTTTAATTGTAATTTTTCTTAAAATTTATTGTTGTTTACTAAATTGTGATTAGATATCTGCGCCGACAAACATTAAGGTGTACGTCGTCTTACACGACGACGGCTTAAAGACGTTTTTTATGCCTGTTAAGTTTTCAACATTATTTTAATAAAAAACGGGACATGACTGATAAATATGGGGGATTTTGAATGAAAGTATTTAGAAAAAAATTGTAATATAAAATACAGAATTAATTTGAACCACAAATTTCAAATTAAGAAAATAATAATAATATTTGAGATTTTTTAATCAAATTCCGTTGTTATTGTTTTTTTACATTTTATGCCTGTATCAAAAATAAATCGAATACTTTTGGAAATAAAAATTTTTTGAATTGAACAAATTTCTAAATTTAGTAATATTTTTTTAATCAAAATATTTTCCCAGCAAAAAATAATTGATGTCATACTTTACAAACTACATCCTTATCACATCTAAAAATGCAAGTACATACTGTTCACGTTTATAAACCAAATATTTCCTTACAAATGAAAATCCAATTAAAAGAAAGAAAGGAGATAAAGAAAATTCATTACAAACAACATATTTGAAGTACATTAAGTTTTAGTGAAAAATCAGTGACATTTTTATAAGAGTGTCATTAAGAGAATGTGTTTTATTTTTGACATCCAAATATCGGATTTTAAGTTGCCAAAAATGAACCACATCCCTCCTCACGCTAAGGTAAAATTCATAGGGTTTTCACCCGAATTTTAAGCACTTCAAGTTACTAGTTCTGTTGAAAATACTACATCTTTTTCCACACTTTTTTCTGGAATGAAAAACTATGTTTTTAAAAGTTTTATAAAGAACGTTGTTTTAATGCTGCAAATTCCATGTACCATGTAAAGTTAATATAATAAGTTGTAATAAATAATTTCAATTTGTGTTTTAAAATTATTTAAAAATCTTTCTATAGTTTTGTGTATATATGTATGAATAAGTTTTATTTGTTGTACTTTAAAAAATCATGTAATTATAACGCCGTTATCAATACGGTCTAAAGCTGCCGCTTAAATTATCAGTGTTAGACGACGCCGTTGTTAATTTTGTTTAACACAGATCTGAGCGCTCTCTGAGTCAATATTCTCAGTCACTGTTTGGCTGCGTTTGATTCGTGTTCGTTTTTGTGCGAAGGTACGGAAACACAGACATTGGGTATACATTTTTTTTATATAGTGCATTTTTCCACAATTGGAAATTACCTTTGTTTAGAGCTAATCAGAAAACAAATAATAATTGCAAAATTTTATCTGTTAATAACAAAAACAACGTACAAAAGTAAATAATTAATTAATGGCTTCCTGCATTAACGGCGAAATAACAAATTTACAAGATTGAAAAAAAATATATATATTTGGAAAACTTCATCTTCAAGACAAAACAAGTGAAATTTCTTTTATTGATTTTTTACAAACATTTCTTCAGATGTGTGAAAATTCGATTTCTCTGACTCTCGAGTGAAAAAAAAGAAATAACGAAAGAGAGAAATATACAAATAAAGAAGAATAGCCGAAAGTAAAAAACAAAAGAAAACAATAACAAAACAAATTGACGTTTACCATAGAAAAAATTGCAACACAACAAAAAAATATGTGGTTTATTTAGGAGTGATGAAAAATATAAATTAAATAATAGTGATTTTTGTTTTGTTAACTATAGAAGAAGTAAACAATAAAAGGAAAAAATGAAGTGCTTAAAATAGTAAAACATAATTCGAAAAATTTTAATAATAAAAATATTCCCAATTTATTTTATTTATTTAATTATTAAACATCATCATACGTCACTACAGGCTTTTGTCTGGTTTTTCTTCATTTGTTTTGCACTGAACTCTCTTTGATTTACAATATTATTCTCTTTGCGCGCCGTTAAATTAAAAGATTTACCTAGCTACGCTCTCTTTGTTGCATTTGATTTATTAAACATTTTGTTTTAAATCTAATTTTGCGTGTATTTTGGTCTACACATTTTTCTTGAAATACGTCGCAAATTTTTTACATAAAGAAAAAACTCTCCAGCAGAATATATCTCTCGACCAGCTCCAACATCAAACCAATTAACATTTGACACCACCCAAAAACGTATTTTTACTCTCATTGGGGATTGTTAAGGCAAAAAGGAGAAAGTATAACAAAGAACTTTAACAGTAATTCACATTGGGGTGGGTCTTACATTATCCACCGTTTTCTAATATCCTTTTAACGTGAGAGTGAACAAAAGAGAAAGTAAATTAAATTTTTGTTTTGTGACATTTAAAGTGCAACGGAATTAAAAAGAAAATAAAAAATCATCATTATAAACATCTGTGTGTAACGGTAATTCTCCGCAATAACCTTACGAACTGTTGCTGTCTACAACAAATTTATTATTCTCCTTTATTATCACCGTAACAACATTTTGTCATCATTGTAATACCAACAAACCGATATACATACATATACCTAACTACCAGCTGTTTGGCGGATATACTAAAACACCCTTAAAGGAAGAAAGCAAAAAGTGGAAAAAAGCAAATATAAAATAGTTGGCCTTCTCAAGGGCACATACTACCAATATACTAGATAGAAAATAGTAGTAGTTGTAAATAACTATAGCACTATTCCATCATTCCATAGCAATTTCCTCTCTGACCCCCCAAAAACTTAAATACTACTGCAACCAGTCAGGGTTTTATATATTATAGTTAATATTATACTTATTACGATGACAATGGCGGCGGAACTAGTTTCAAGGCCGTTACAAAAAACTCGTCGCAACTTCTACACAATGTCCGCCTCATCTTCTGCCTCATCCTTGTATGCTTCATCATCATCAGCAGCACACACATCATCATCATCGCCTTCAGCAACAAAGTCGCTGTTACATCTATTATGCTTTACTGTGATATTTTTTAATTTTATTGCTCCCAGTATTCAGGTAAGTGTTTGATAATGTTTTTAATAGATTTTTTATTGGTTTTTTGTTTGTTTTGTTTGTTTTTATACAACAATTACCAACACTGTTTTTAATTCTAATATAACGATAATTTTGTTTATTTGAAACAAATTCTTAAAATTTATGATTCATACAAATTTTTTAGTTTTTTTTTGTGACTTTTATATATCTTTAAACTATTTGTGATTTAAATTTATGCGGGTACAAATAATATAACATACATATGTATACATTTTGATTTATTATGTGGGCAATTTGTAGTCATTATTCTGTTCTTTTGCAAGAAAAGCGGTTCCTTGCTCTAATAAGGAGTGAGATCGAAAAATTCTTAACATACATATATGTTTATAAAAAAGAAACCACTAAACTTACAGCTTTATTTTTTTTTTATTTGATTCAAATTATTATTACAATTTACAAAAAAAAATATTTTTATAGTTTTAATCTCTAGTGATGAAATTTTGAACCCTTTTCGGAAACCCTTCCATTAACGTTTTTATAGTGCTTTCTGTCACTTTGCTCGAACATGGAGTCCATCTCCGTTTAAAATCTACCACACTTTTGGACACCTTTTTTGTACTCTTCAATTCTCTTTTAACAAGAGCCCAATATCTCTCCACTGGCCTTAGCTCCGGGCAGTTTGGAGGATTTGCCTCTCTTGGTACAAATACCACATTATTGTTCTTGTACCACTCAAGGGCTTGTTTACAATAGTGACAGGATGCCAAGTCAGGCCAAAAATAAGAGGACACATTATGAAGTCTTATGAATGGAAGCAGCCTTTTTTGTAAACATTCCTTGATGTTAATTTCGGTATTTATAGAGCCCGTTGTAACAAATGATTGGCTTCTTTTGCCGCAACTGCATATTGCTTGGCATACCAAGAACTTTCTGGGAAATTTTGTCTGCTTTTGGGTCCTAAACTTTTCTTCAACATTCCCTCGAGCATCAGCAACATAAAACTTTTGACCTGGAAGTTGCGAAAAATCTGCCAGAACATACGTTTCGTCATCCATTATGCAGCAAGAATATTTTTTTATAAAACTTGACTTCAATTTCCGTGCTCTGTTTTTGGCCTCTAAATTTTTAGCAGCGTTCCTGTCAGGAACTTTTTGAGCCTTGTATGTTTTTAAACCTGCATTAGCTTTAACTTTTCGTACCAAATAGTCCGAGCACTGAGCTAACCGAGCTGCTTTCCTACCGGATGTGTTGGGAGCTCTTTTGAAAATGCGTTCTATTTTTTGGCTTTAGAAACATCATGTGGACCATTCCTTCTACCTGAACCAGGTTTTCTATCAACTGACAAGTTCTCCCGGTACTGTTTAATAACATTGGAAACAGTTTGACGGCAGACCTTTGTATGCTTGGCCAACTTTTTGTAAGACCAAGTTGCGTTTAGTTGAAAATATTTAATAATTTCAGTACGCACTTTTTTCTGGTCTCTCATTTTAATCAGATTAACAAAAAAATTAATATAATTGACATTACACATAATAACTGACATGTTTTTCAAAGGTAACTTGATCAAAAAAAAAATCAAATAATACTTTGGTTGAAAAATGTAATGAAAAACGTGTGTTAAGAATTTTTCGATCTCACTCCTTACTCACCCTACCGGCTTAAATCAACTGCCTTAAAACAGAGGCTAATAGTTTCAACTTTTCGTTGACCCAAATTTTTTTATTGGAATTCAAAGTTGTATGAGATTTTTATGGAAGAATGGGAATGTATCGAGTTCTCATTCGGAGTCACAGTCCTTTGTTTGTAAACAATTACCAGCAATGACTGTTCTTAGTAAAGTGAACTATAATTTGAATTTTTTATTAAAATTTGTTATTATTTTATAAAGATTATTATATGATTCATAGCTATAAATTTATAGGTTTTTGGAGAGGAATATTGATTTGAATACCAATTAATAGGGACAATTTATAGACGTTTTTCTTTAAATTTATACAAGTAAACGTTTTGCTTGAATTGATGTGATTTTTAATATTTTTGAAGTCCCAATTTCTGTTGGAGATACTTAAGTCGTTGGGGTTGTAATGGTTTTGTCATCATATCTGCAAGTTGTTCTTGAGTAGCAATTCTTTTGACTTCTAGTTTTCTTTCGATTACTTTTTCACGTACGAAGAAATGTTTGAGAGCAATGTGTTTTGTTCTTCGATGTTATTCGGAATTTTGTGCTTATCTAACAGCGGCTGAATTGTCAACTTGCAAAATAGGAATTTTTATATCCAATAGTTCCAGCAAACAAACGACTTAACCAAATTATTTATTTTATTGCTTCAGTTGCTGCAACTACCTCAACTTCTGTTGTAGATGTAGCAACAATTGTTTGTCTTTGACTTAGCCATGATACTGCTCTTTCAGAAAATTTAATAACAACTCCGGATGTTGATCTTCCAATCTGCATCTTTTTTGGGATTTTCATTAATATATCTGAAAACTCTTTTAACACGTACTAAAAATGCATGTGATGAATTTTCTAAGATTCTGGATAAAAATCCAATGCAGTATGCTAAATCAGGTCTAGTTCCATGTTAAAAGAGAATTTACTTTCACCAGTTTCTTCTTTTTCTTCCCCTGATCCTGAACTTTCTGAACTTCTGAAGTTTGGTGTTGAAACATCAAAATTGTCGTTCCAGGTAAATTGGAAAAAATCTATACATATTTTAAAAACTTGATCTTTTAATGTTGTCTCAAATTGTACCTTCAATACATCCCATGTGTCAGCAGCATATTCTTGATCCATAATCTTCTCATAGATTTCATCACTTACTCCGCTTACTATCATAGATTTTGCATAGCTATATGCTTTTCTATACAATTCACTATTTAAACTATGTACTCTTCTGTCTTCAAAAGTTGCAGTTTCTCCCAATGGTAGTGGCTTCAATAAAACTCGATCTATCACTCCTATGGCTCTAAATTTTCAGTCTCGCAATATCGTCTAGTTCGTTATGGAACCTTTATTCCCAACTCTTTCATTCTCCGTTTTTGTATTCTAGAAAGTACTTTCTCTGTATCTTTGCATACTGAAACATAGTGCAATACAATGATCGTGCTATTCAGTTGCTATTTCTATTAATTCAACTATATTTTTTATCTGTTGGCAATTTTATTAGTAAATCTATGAAGTTGAGCCTTCAATCTTTTTATGTCCTTGTTTTGGTATTTTGTTTTTCTGATAATTCTTTTGTTTATTTTAAATTTTATAACAATAATAATTTGTATTATTTAATAAACTGATGTAATACTAGATACAAAAGTTTAGTTTTTAAAACAGTAAACAAATAAACAATATAATAGAGTGTTAAGTTTCTTTATTTGTGTTTATTTTTATTTTTTATTCATATGTTATCAATATAAAAGGCGAACTACTTACTAATGTTACAATATATTCAATATCAAAGTTTTATTTTCTTAATAATAAATATTTGCTTTGTTGCTTTATTAGATTAATTTCTTATTATTATTAATCAGAATTTGCAGAAATGCATTATCGTTTTCTCATATTATTCAGACAATAATTATTCAGCTTAAAATCGCCAATAGAAGTGAAAATTTTGTTCCTTTTAAATTTTCAATAGCCACGAAGGGAAAATTGCTAACGTGAACTTGTTGTGAACAATTCATTCACAATAGTTGATTTTGTATGGAACAGCTATTCAAGGTTTACAAAATTCCATCAATAAATTTCACAACAGGGGAATTTTTTTTTTCACGACAAAATAGTTAATGAACGAAAAAAGTGAAAAGGGAACATATTTCACGTGAAATGATGATTGGCGATAGGGGTAATTGTTATGAAACATTTGATATTTTTATAAATTATGATTTAAAGTTATCGTTACTTCCGTTAATGTATTCCCAAAACTGTGATAACAATAATATTAATTAGAATTTTTGACATTTATTTCTAAATCATACACAGCTGTGACCAATTCAATAATTTTTTTTTGGCTTTGAACACCTGTTACTCTAGCATTGAGTAATATTCTTTGGCATTTTAATTGTTATTAAAAAAAAATATGTTTCTTTTCGATATTAGCAATGGTGATTCTTCATTTTTTCTTATCTTTGTTAAATAGTTATTTCCCTCCAACAATTTGTTGTAGCTAAATTGTTTAGATAAAAAGTAATAATATAAATATTTTTAGTTGTTTTTTTTTCTATTTAATTTTGTTTAATCATTTTGTTTAAGTGACTCGATTTGCTTTTTATTATTTTTAAAACAAATCTAATAAATTATTTATCTTTATATTTATATTTTTGAATGAAAAATTTATTTCCTACTAAATTCAAAACTTAAACTTTCTAATTACATGTATAAACATTTTAACATTTAAATAAATAAAATTTTTATTGTATAACCATAACGATGTAATATTTTGATAGCAATTGCCGGTTTATTTTCTCTCTTAAAAACTATTCTCCATTAAAATAAAAACTAAATAACTATTAACTAGTTTTTGTAAAAGTACATTAAGAAAAAAACAACTTGTGAATCATTTAAATTTTCAATGTTCTTCAATTACACAGCATTTTACTTACCTATCGTCAGCTTAATTAAGAAAATGTTTAACTTATAATTTAAGAAATGTTCAAAAAGTGAAAAAAGTTTATTACAAACTGAAAACTTAAATTTAACGAAATTTTTATTTTCCTCAAACTTTATACAAATCGTAGATACACCCTTTCTAATTTAAGTTGACGATATGTTTTTAGTTGTTATATATAGACAGGTAAAGCTAAATATTATTAATAGTAACTATTAAATTGTTGTAAATTGATACAATCATGCGAGACACTATATCATAGAATATTGTGAATAATTCTTATTAGAATTACAAAAAAACTTTTTTATATATTTTACTTCAACATTACGTTACATTGATAATGCGACATTCCATTTCAATTGAAATAAATGAAAAGAATTCAAATTGCTATTTGAGTATAAAAAATAAGTATGTATAAGATTTTTGCGTTTTCTTTTAGTTAAAAAAAAATCTTGTTCTTAGTTAGATATTATATGAATAAGTTCAATTTAATTATTAGAATAATGTCAACCAACTATTTATAATATATAAGCAGAGGTTAAAAATGAAATATAAATCTTTTTATTGCTATTATTAGTTGTGACTTTTTACTTTCTATGCTCTTATTAGTCTATTAAAGATATACAGTAAGTACTGCATCGGTTATAGAATGGGTTATATCAAAGACCAATTGAAAACTCTTAACGGTACAATTCTACAATTTACTTGTATATTGAGCTGTTAAATGGTCTTGTATAATTGACTAGATAATGAACTTCTCTAATAGACTTTTCCAATAGAATCGTTCATTTAGTGTACTATATAGTTTATGAATTAGCAATTGGATTAGTCAACTGTCTCAGTATTAGTCTATGGACAAGCCTATGCAGTAATCTATTATCTATATTCAACCCTATCGCCAATAGAAAGGAAATTTTTGTTCCCTTCATTTTTTCATTTTCCTCAAAGGGAAAATTCTCTCTTCGATCAGGTCTGTGTACAAAGCAGCATATGCTTCAATGGTTTCCTGTGATCCCGTAGATCGATCTTTTGATCATGGGAATGGAACTGTCATCCCGTAGATCGATCTTTAGATCATGGGAATGAATCTGATTCTAAAATTGGTGAAAGATTGGGAAAGTCTCCATATATTGGATATTGGTACTGATTTAGTATGTCTTTTTACGCTTCGGAAAAGTTCTTCGGTGCTGTTGCCATCTCAACAGGATATATTGATACAAGCTGCGCGACTATTTGTCGGGGCAATTATTGGAATTAATCTCCATCATTAGATGATGGAGATTGCATTTTGAATAATGCAATGTTTCATGACATCATAAGGGTGGTAACCTTCCGCTTTGTCGGAAGATTGATTTCACCTGATGTTGGGACTTGTCACCCCCTTCTGTTGACATTAGATCAGTGATTGCTTTTTCCTTGTCGGGGTTCGCATTGGGGATTTGATCCTATGCATCCTGTCATTCCGTAACGGGGCTGCTATGGCAATAGATTAGATAGCTCGAGTACTTCAACAAAGTGCTTGTACATGGACCGGACCATCCATGTACAAAAATTGCTACCTGGAATTGAGGGACGCATGGTAGACCGCCTCTAGTCTACCTAGAGGATGAAAAAGACCACCGTGAGATAAGGCCGTCAAGACAGGTGCTCACGTTAAATCTTTTAATATTCATTGACCAGTGTATTGACTAGTCTTTAGGCTAGCCTAGTTTAAGGACTAGTCTTCTGAATGTTCCAGTATCGGGTTTAGTGATTAATCACTGGTCTAGTATATCAGGTAGATTGGTCTATTGGCTAAACAATGGACTAGTCGAACGATTATTAAGGTGACTAGTCTATAACAACTATTGTAACAAATTGCCTAGTTTTGTAATTAGTTTCCAAACTCTTGATCTATTGGCTAGCTTTAGTCAGGTCTTGAAAATAGTCAATGGACATGTTCATTAGGTAGTATGTGGATTGGTCTGTTGAACAAACTTTTGTCTAGTAGTCTAGGTACAAGTCTATTGACAAGTGACTGGAGGAGTCTAATGGAAATTCCATGGTCTAGTCTATGCACTATACTTTAGATTATTCTACTTTATATCAAGAAGTGAGTTTTTTATTCTAATAAAAGTATATGGACCGACCTATCCGATTGACTATTCTATGAATCAGTGTATTTACCAGTCTATGGACTAGCCTTATTTTTTGCCTATGTTCCAATGCCAGATGTAGTGACTAGTCAAAGGACTTTTCCTTTCCTTGTCTATTAGGTAGTATGTGGATTAGTCTTATGACTAAACTTTGGACTATTCGATGAATGGTATAATGTCTAGTCTATGCACTAAGCCATTGACTAGTGGATGAAATACTCTAATGAAAATTCCAAGGTCTAGTTTACTTACTAACTTAAGTAGTAGTCTATTGATTAGTTTATAGATTACTCTATCGAGCATTTTAATATATAGTATATAGACTGATCTAGTCTATTTACTATTCTATTGCTATTTCACCACCCCTTCCAAAGTTCTTAAATTTCATTTATCCAATTTAATTGGTGGTATTTATTTGCCTTGAACTCAAGCTTAGGCCAAATGAGGCTTTAAATTTAGTGTAATAAATTTAATTTGAAAAAGTTAGCAACTTGAATAATTGCGGTTTAGCAGATTAAAACAAATTTTGTTGCAGTAACAAGTTTTTATTTTACAAAATTTGCAACACAAATACTTGTGGTTTAGCTAAGGAGAAAAATAATGTTTAAATGTTTTATATTTTTTTCTATTTCTTAAATAAATACGTATTATATTTTGAACAACTGATAAGAATATCAAATAACTTATTAATTTTGAATTCGTCATTAATATTAAAAATACAATATTCTTAAGGTCTATTTTTTTAAACAAATAAAATTAACTAACGATGACGACAATAACGACAACAACAACCTTATTTACTTTTTTTTAACTTGTTTATAAAATCGAGTCAATTTTCATGTGACTCATCCCCTCTGCTATAGTAATCAGTAAAAAAACAAATTCAAACGAACAACCTACCAACTTAATCTACTTATGCTTTTGTTTAACAAGTACTAGTAATTCATAATTAAAATTAAATATAGATATTTAAATTATAAGAAAATACAAACAGAGAATATAAATTTTAAAAGATAATTTTCAACAAGATGGTTATGACTTGAAAATAAGAAATAATTTCTAGAAATTTTACAATTATTTTAAATTTAAGAAATTAAAAATATTTTGAACATAAGTTGAAAATTTCGAAAGTTAGAAACATCTAAATATAAATAAAATATCTACAGATAAATATTCATGTATTAAATATAAATAAAATAAAAACTAAATATAATCACAATATCCATACATATTCATAAGTCTAAATGTATGTTTGTTTGTAAATTGTATGATTTCTCACACTATAACAATATGAATTTGTTTAGACGAAAGAGTTGGTGGGAGAATACTTCGTTCATAGTACTTAAGTGAGAATTAGAGAAAAAATAAACTGCAATTAACACTTTTATCATTAGTATTATAAATGTATTATTTATCTGATTGGTTTAAAAATATTTTAAATACATTTTAAAATGTTCCATTTGTTTCCATTTTATTCTAAAAGTACATTTATTAGTAATACGTTAGTTCATGTGCAAAATAAATTATTAATATTAAATTTATTTCTACTATCAAAGTTCCACTTAACGTCCCCTTATTGACACGAACGTACTAGTGTAAAGACTATTCCATGATTTAGTCTGGTTGGTTTACGTCGAAGAAACTCCGTTTTGACCGGACTACTTCGCCTGTAGTTATTAGAAATCTAAGAATATCATTAAGCTTAGACCCAGATATTTCACTAAGGTTAGTAACTACAAAGGAAACGGCTTCTCTTTAAGGCCAGAGCTGGGCATTCTCTGTCTTTGCAACTGCGACAGTGATTGTTGAAGGGGAGCCCAAGTCGACTTACACGTCCTATTATTACTGATATCTGCCTTGATATATCTCGTCTACTTCGGTTCATAATGAGTCTCATCTATGTTATTCCACCTATTTCCAGCCTTTTATATAATCTGAGAATACTGCTCTTGATAAAACCTAACGGAGTTGCTACTAAAACGGCGTCGGAAATATCAAAAGCCGATCCCGCTCTGGCAAGTTCATCTGCCTGTTCATTACCAAAGTCGTCTCTAGGCGCAGGGACCCAAACAAGGGTAATGTCAGACAAGCGACCCAGCCTTGACAGCAAATTTTTGCGCTGTATAAGATGTTAGTGAGAGAAGTACCGCTTGACTATCGGCAAAGATTCCTATAATGCCGCGAATAACGGCATTATAGGAATCACATTATTGCAAATATTTTATCATGAAAGAAACTACAGTTGTTGGGAAGACGGTCAGATATACTTATATCAGCTTCTTCGCTGAGAAACCATAACCAACACCGCACTTCATTTTTGAACCAACTGTAAAGATTCTGGATGTACATTCGCTCAGTAGGTTGCCACTATACAACTTGTTCCTGGAAGGAACACCGACTTTGAAAACTCTATCAAAGTCCGTGTGTGGCTAATATATTCGGATGGTTAGTTCAAGTTTGGAGGTAATAGGCTTAAAATCTTAGCGTGTCCATACGTTCTTGATCTCCAACTTCGGGATGAGTTAAGCCTTGCTGCAGTCAGCAAGATTTAATATTTATTTTATATCTTCTAATGATGGATAATTGTGATATATATGATGATAGATAAATGTGACATCATTTGGATGCATACAAAGGCTTTCTTCTAGGTCTTTACAGTTATATGATCTTCTATCTGTTCTAAAAGATCACTGCATATTTAGAAACTATGCAACGCTCGAGGGACTTATAAAGACTAAATTCTCAACTTTTGCCTCTCAAATTTTTCATATCATTTCTTTACTATCACTGTTTTTCTCTTCATTGTAATCATCTTAGAAGCTTTTACAAAAGGTTATCTAGAACCCAAGTAAAGATGTACTCAAACGCAGTACAGCGTTACCTAAACTAGAACATTGTTGAATCGATTTTATTGCATGTTAAGAATCGTAATGGACTTAAGGGTCTCAGAATATTAGAAAACAGAAACATATAAACTTTATTAACTAAAATAGATCATAAATACCATCCGTACGGCTAGAAAATAAAAAATGTGTTTTTTTACTTAATCAAAGAGAGTCAAAATTTAAAATTCCTCTTTAAAGTTAAAATAAACTTTAAAACTATGTTTTATTTATTAACTTTTACTTTTATTTAAACATTTTACCGCTTATAATTTATTCCTATATTTTAGTCTAACATTATGCATAATAAAAACTCATCATTTCAATTTTACTTTTATATGAAATCAAATGATAACCTATTTAATATACATATGAATCGCATGTTTGCGGATTTGCGGTGTTTTTGTTAAATATTTGTTTATTTAATATGTTTTCGTTAACAAATCAATGACCGATAAGTGTTATTTTAAATTCATTATAAAAATGAATACAAAATTTAGAAAGATTTTTTTGTGTAATAAATTGTACGTATGATTAGATTGGTTAGTATATATGTATAAGGTATTCAGGCTGCAGGCCGCACACTTGGATCCTGTCGATTCCTTTGTAATACCAGTTAAGATAACGAAAAACATCAAGGGGAAAAAGAAGAAGGAATGTGTGAAAAAAGGCAAAAGCGAAGATGTATATTAAGTGTTAAAAGATATCATAAGAATAAGTACTGAGTGAAGAGAAGTAGTAATTAATATCACTGATCAAAACCAATCGCAGTGCCTGTTAGAGGCGTTAATATTTTCAATTTTAAACTGGATAATGGAAGTTTCGTCAAAGATTCGTCTTCTAAGAGTTTCGAAGAAAGTCTACCTTCATCCTCTTTATACTGGCAGCTTCAGCAAAAGTCGTATATGCAAAATCTTCTTGCATTGTTCCCAAATAAGCAGTGTGCCGTATAAAGATGTTAAAGTTTTTCAATCTTAAACTGGATAATTGGTCGTTGACGATTCGCTTTTCAAGAGTTTGAAGCGAGCAGGACAATGACAGAAAATTTTCCATGGATTCTTCTTCATTCTGCCAAGTCTTCTTACATGGTTCCTTAAGAAGCAGTGTCATGTGGTGACAGCAACTAGGTTGCTGAGATATGACGTGCGTTTACTATCTAAATTTGGGCACATCCTAAATTCAGGGATTCAAAATGCCACTTTTAAAACCGTCAGTGTACACTGAAAGAGTACTCGGGAAGTTATCTTCCTTTAGTATAGAGTTTTCGGAAATAGTATAGCTTCCTTGGAAGTAGTGTTTGGGAGGCATATTAATTGGGAGAGCAGAAATTTCCTCTGCTTTGATAATCTTTGACCGATTGAGAATCGGGTCATTCCGGAGCAGAGATCCAATTCTCTAGGGGAAGAGTTTGGGAATGCAGTACTTAATATTAATTGGGAGAGCAGAAATTTTCTTTGTAATACTTGCGTGGCAGTATGTTTGTGTGTCCAAACACCTATTGCATTGAGTCTCAAATCAGTGCCAAGTGCTAGACTACTGACCAGTAAATCGCTTGAACTTTAGTTTATCAGTGGTAATAAGGATTTGGTTGATGTTGATCTCAAAAATTCCTTTATGGTGATTGATATCCTCCTTAGAACTTTGCCAAAGAGTATACAATTAAAGCTTTTGTCCATTGCTTTCCATCGGACAATCAGTCCGTAGAATATAATTGGTGTAATAACCTCTTCCAGTTTTCATTTTAAGGATTTAACCCACATCTTGTGCCTATTGCCTTCCTGCAAATATACATTACTGTCATAGTCTTAGTTGGAACCGTTCCAGTTTCCCAGTTAGGTATTTTACCAACATCTTGTGCCTATAGCCTTCCTTCAAATATACATTACAGTCATAGCCTTATTTGGAACCGTCAGTTTATCGGTGTAAATATAGATTTGATTGTTGTTGTTTTTAATGATTCCGATATAAGGAATGCTAAGGATTTGGTTGATGTTGATCTCAAAGATTCCTTTATGGTGATTGATATCCTCCTTAAAACTTTACTAGGGAGTATACATACAGTTGAAGCTTTTGTCCAGTGCTTTCCATCATCCCTTAAAAAATTATTGGTTTAATAACCGCTTCCAGTTTATAATTTAAGGCCCATCATGCGTCTGTGGCCTATCTGCTGTGATGATATTGTGTTTTCATGATTACATTGGTTATATGATCAGTCTTGATATCAATTAAACATATGTTCAAAATAGTCATTAAACTCATTTAATTAAATATTTCATCAAAATAATTCATCTTAAAGTTAGACATTTTAATTTATTCTCAAATTTTTCTAATAAATAAAAAACTTTATACTTCATCAAATAATGAATTGCGGGTTTATTTTGATTGATGTCTTTTAAAGTGGTTCTATAAGTAGCAAGTTCATCTCTTCCAAATAAGCAAAAAAGCATCTTTTTTGAGATTAAATGTTTATGATAAAATTTTATTATGTTTTGAAACCAGTTGCTAAACTAATTTTATTTTAACCTATTTATTTCTTGGGTTAGAGAATAAAAATTTGAAATAATACTTATGAAGAGCATGTGAAAAATGTATAAGACCTTTAAAATTGTACATTTATTTGTTTGTAACGTGATTAGTATACATGTGTTATTAACTATGATGAGTCAAAAATGTTGTTTAGATAAGAGTGTGAAAATATGATACATTTACCTAAAATTTAAATATATTTATTTAAAACAATTGTCTTTGTTTAATACTTAAAGTTTAATGACTGTTAACATTTCTGTGTAAAATCCCATTTAAACGTATGTCACCTTTATGCTTTTAAAAGTGTATTGTTACTTTAGGTTCAACAATATATTCGCTTTTAATTATGTGAATTTAATTTTACTTTTACTTAAACTTACATAGAGTTTGTATATTAATTTTCAAATTTTATGTTACTGTTGCAATAATAAGAGTAAATTATTGCAAATGGAATACTGGACTTGCATGAAACTCGTATTAAAAAAATAAACAATAAAAAAAGCAAAATTGTTTATTAAATATACAAGATCCATTGTGTAATTTAGCTTTACTTACTAAAAAAATCAAAGTGCAGTAATGATGATCATTGAATAAAAAACCCCAGTTTTTTTTTCTAAATAATTTAAATATCGTTAAGAAAATGTCATAAACAGTAAATATTATAAAAATACCTTTTATAAGTATAATTTTTATAACAACATTTTGTATTTTATCTCTCTGAACCTGTAATTAAATCGAATGAGAAAGCAAAATTGTTTAAAATTTTAGTTCAATCTCTTTCATAAAATCTTCATTAAATGTGTTTTCTTTTCTAAATTGCTTCATTTTAAAACATTGAACTGTCTGAAATTGAAATAAGTATATACGTGTTTATTGTTTTTTTTAAGAATAAATTAATAAAGTGATATTAATTAAACTGGTTTTCTATAATATTTATTTAATAACTGCAGCTAACATACCTAGTATATAAAGATTTACAATTGATCCATATTATCCGCAATAGAACTGGTATCAAAAATAAGAGATAAAGTTAAATATTTCATTTAACAATATTTATGAATCAATTTTAGCTATAGATAGTAAGCCACTTTCATAAGATGTCTTAAATTTTATCAGGATTTTGAATCAATAACAAATATCTAAAACGTTCCTAATCGATGTAGCCAAATTTCCATTGATACTTTTGGGAGATCTGTTTTGAGTTAGTTAGAAAGGAGGATATACAAATCAAATCCGAAGAACTTAACCAGTGCCTCAAGTGGGAATCGAATCGATCACCTCCGGTCTACCAGACCAGAACACTAACCTACCGGAGGCCATTGGAGATCTTTTAAGTTACATCTAAACTTAGCATTAACCTGCAGTACTTGTCAAATATGAAGTTATATTTGTTTCATTTGTAATTTCTGGAAGAAGAGAATGGGACATTTAGATGAAATAAAAAGCTGCTAAGTAACGCCATAAGCAGCATCCCAAAAGGATCGTTTATCGATCAGAGAGCTCGTTTCGTATGCCAGGTCTCAGTTTACTGTACGTTTATGAAATATCGTTTACAGCAGTAAAAGATAACAGAAATTACCGGAAAATATGTTTAAGAATCCGATTCTATCAATACCGCCTTCGCTAATTTATCGGCAGTATAGTTAGCGAAAGAGTTTACGTGCCCTTTCAACCCTATGAGTGTAATTATAAAATTTCTTCCTATTTCACTGAGAAACGTCCAGTATTTCTGAACTAGTTTAGATATGATATAAACACCAATTTAACGCCTTTTACAGCCAATTTAATCGCTGATATTATTAGCTTGAAATGAAGAACTTATTGTTGCAAACTGTTAAACAATTGTCCCGACTTTTATTAAGATTACTTTTGCCAACCAACCGAGAACAGTTAAGAGTTATTTTAAGATGCCAAATGTTTCCTTAAGGACGAAAATTCTACTAAACTATAAATACACGTCATATTATAAACCACACTGCAATTATGCACAGTTTGCGCAAAGTAGAAACAAGTCCCTTAAAGCTGTAGACGGCAGTACCTGTCTAGTGCTTTAGGGAACTCGTTGGTTCCTGTGTTGTTTCGGTTGATATAGCTGTCCCCGAGTTGACAATCTTTGGCCGTGGGAACGAGAGTCTCCAGTGTTGTTTCCTTGGCTTTATTCCTAGAGACTTCATAAATAACGTTGTTTATGATTATTTTTAGGTTGTAAACAGCATGAAGCAGAAAACAAAATTTGCTCTTGCGGAACTGAGATCGGAACGGATCAGCAGGCTCAACTGCTGCTGGACTTGTATAGATTATGCCTTATAATCTCTCAGATTTCAATGACTTCATTTTGAATACCACATTAATAATATTTAATTTGATTTCGGTTGCGCAGCAAACAAAGAATAGTAGTCCAAAAAAAGCGCAGGAGCGTCGACTCGAAATGCTCAAAATAACCCATAGGTTATTTAAACATTCCATTCCTTTTATATATATTTTGTAATACAAGAACTATTTACACTTTACAATATTTGCAAGAATTCTTCTTTATTATTTTGTACATCTTAGAGAAATCACAAGATGTTAAAGAAAATCAAAAAAAATATATTAAAACACAAGCAAATTTGTATTTGCTTGATTTGACTTCTTAATTAAATAAAATTGAATTAAATGAAAGTTCAATTGTGCAAATACAAGCAGTAATAAAAAATAAACCATAAATGTTTATTTTTTTTTGCTCAGTGAAATGTGGTCGGTCGGTTGATGCTGATATTTTGCAGGGCCTATAGAGTAAAAACATCACAAACGCAAAAATGATGAATGTAATTCTCTCAGAATTTCTCTTGAAAAATAATTGTAATTGTAAGAAATTTTATGGGTTGTTGTTTCTTTTTTTTCCAATATAAAACTCTTACAGCAGAATATTTTCAAATTATGATTTCTCTTTTCATATGACCCGCCGCACAACACATCAGTTAGTAATTCAGAGTATATAAATCGTTTTAATGCGTGTTGAACTTTTTAAAAATGTAATCAAATTGATCAGTTTTTTTTAACAAACTTAATTTTATGTAAAAAATTTTCTATAAAAATAAAATATGAGGGCATGAAAATATATACTCTTACTCACTGACACAGGTCAATGTATCTTTGTCGATAAAAATGTTTTGAATGAATAGCAATTTTTTATAGACAAGAAATTATTCAAAATTTTCAATTAATACTTGTTTGCGCAAGGGTCAAGGAAAAAGTTAACAACTTATATGGTTGTTTTTATTTTTATTGATTTTTTATTTAAATAAAATTATTTGGAAAAATAGAATAATATTTAGTCTTTAAAAAAATTTCAATTACTGCAATAATAAATAAAAAATTTCATATATAAATTATCGCATGATTGCTTTAGAGTTCTACATTAAGATCAGTCACGTGGTAAATGATCCATTTTGTGATTATTTTTGAATTGCCGTTCTGAAATCTCCAATGGTAAAGTGATTACTTAAAGAGAGGCCACTTATCTGAGTGTCAGGCGAGCTCCTGTGACAATGTACAACTAAAAATTTAACCAGGGGGGTTTGATATGTAGTTAAATCCGGAGTTGGTAGACTGAGTCAGTCGACAAAGAGTGCGCTATCACCAGCTTAAAGTTACTCAAAGCACTCTTTTTCACGAACAGGTTGACCTAAAAATGACTCACCACCGTCCCTATGTGATTAGCTAAGAAGAGGCGATTGGCAATGTTCTTATAAGCGTTTACTCAAATATCCTAAAGCCTTCCTCGGCAACATGTACACAACCACACAGCTGGGATGGCCCCTGTTGATTCGATAACAGCACCTACACACGTACTTGTTACAATATGGCGAGGAAAAATTGCTTTCTTACACAAAGTATATTCTCTGTGGGAGGTCAGTTATGTACAGACTAAACACCGAAATATAGTCATATAAAGAAGGTAACTTCACGTATATCAATCGTCCGAATCATTCTCCTTTTGCGGAATTCTTGAGGCACATCAGTCTTTAAACAAACATTATTTTGCTGTTATTTAGATTTCAATCACAACTATTACCGATACCCGGAAGGGACATCTTCAATAATAAGACACTTAAGGCATTGTAAAGGAAATTTCTTCCTGGTAATCTACAATCCATTGAATATGGAAATCACCAGACCGGTTTTGGAGCCTTAAGACTTCTGTAAAGAAAGACTTATGGCGGACAGTAGAGAAAAATAATGAAGAAGATTTTCAAGCTACAAGCGGCATGTAAGGTTGTTGAACACGTGAGATCATTTCAAAAAATCAATGGTTATAGGTGCCGTATGGTACGTAGAGCCATGATACATATAATTTCAAACATTGATCAAACGATAACAATTGATATTCTTAATTGAGCAACTTATTTTTAGATAATCGCCCATATGGGCAATGGAAGTGAAAATTTTGTGCAATTGATATTTTCATTCCCATCGAAGGGATAATTGCTATTGTGAATTGCTTTTTTGTGAACAATTTATTCACAATAGTAAGCATCAAATATTTATTGTTTACACAATTCTCTTAAAAAAATTCACAACAGCGAAATTTTTTTTACGTCAAAAATATTAGTCAACAAAACGTGAAAGATTTATTGGCGAAATTGGTGAATGCAACGTTTGTGTAAACCTCAACAAGTGCACTTATAACGTTATAACGCGAATGATCGATTTTGCAAGAAAATTTGTATAATTTGGTAGCGCTAAACACATCAAGGCGTTAACTTGTTTTACTCTTTTCAAACGTATTGCCCTTTATAAGCTGCAAGTTACACTCTACGCGTCATTTAAATCTTTCTTCTAATGTTTATTAACACTATTACTGTTTAAAAAAACCAAAATTGCATATCTTGTTTAAATTTTTAATATTTTTTCTTTCATTGTTGGTGAAATTTATTTCATATTAGTATATTTTTATTCAACACAAAACAAAATACAACTCTAATCAGCTGACGACGCGTCAAAAGTTGAAAGTTGCTGAACTTTTCGAGGCGCGTTACAACTTGTTAAATAAAAATATACTATTTCAATATTTTTTGACAGAAGCCTATAATGCGATGCCGTGTACAACACGTGTTCGTTGGAAACGGTGTATTTTAAAAAAATAATATTTTGACTTCGTGATGTAATTCAAATCTTTGCAAAGATGCAAAGGAATATAAAAATTTTTTACATTTGTTTTTGGTCTTCCTTATTTTTAATAATTTAGACGTTTTATATTTAGCATTTTTTTTCAAAATGAATTCCGATAAAACAATATAAACATATTTAAGTTCGTATCATCGCAGCATGTACAGAAAATTTAAATTATGAAACTGATCTCAATTTGCATTACTATATAAATATAAATAAATCTTATTAAAAACCAACCAATACCCACTTAATGCGAAGAGCAAAATTTTGCCTCGAAAATTCCATTAAAAATATTTTCTTTTTTTATACAATTTCAATATTTACTTAAATATGTTTATATTAAAATGTATACATCTTCAATTTAATGATTATTTATTTAAAACCAAATATGCATTTTTCAAGTAATTAAACAATCTGTTTTTCTCAACAATTTGCCGGTGTATGTACTATATACAAAAATAAAATCTTTTTTGTAAAATAAAAAAAACTGATTTTTTATATACAATTTTTCATGGTCAATTCAACGATTTTTGTTTTCATTTGTACGTATCCGCATTTAATTAGTCATATATTTGTGTATTTATTGTAGACCGAACAGATTTATTGTACATACATACAAATATACATTACATACATACATATGGGTATATAATATAAAAAGTTGTAACTTTTACTTGTAATAAAAAAAAAGGAAAATTTTTATTGTTTTATTTTTTTTATTAAAAACTTGTTTAGTATTTCTGATTAATGATTAAATCTTATATACAATTTGTTTATTTATTTAAGATTCTTGTCTCGTATATTTTAACTAATTTTGATTTTAATTTATATTTTTGTTTTGTTTTTATTTTTTCGGTATAATGCGTTTATTGCAAGACCAGCAAACAATTTGTTTCACCTCTTTAAGTAATATACAAAATAATGCTAAATTATAATATTTCATATTTTCTAATTAAAGAATTATGCAAATTTTTTAAATTCAAATTTAAACAATTTGACACTTTTATACATATATCATGTTTGCTGGGTTATAACCATGTACATTCATATGGAGCAATGCAATGCGTTTGTTTTTTTTTTCTTTTTCATTGCTACCAACTTTAGGAAATTGCGATATTTGCAATAAAATGAAATAAACTGATTTTGTAAACATACAGTGCGATCTGAAATTTATCGTACAAATCCTAACCTTTTTTGTTTTGTTTAAATTATATTTCCAAAATATTATTAGCTTTATATTTTGTTATTTATAAATTTATTTATATTTTTGCTCATGTTGTGATTTAATGATTGGCTTATTTTAGGTCTAAAGGTTGCATAAATTAAAAACACATTTTGAATACGTATTTTTTTATTTGAAATCAATTAGAAATCTCTTTACCAAATTTTCTTTATTATTAATTTTGAAATCACATGATGTATATGATGCAGCCTATAATATATATTATTATATATTGATAAACCATTTTAAAATGTTTAGTTGAAATACTTTTTATAAATAAAAAAAAAAAAAAATATAATTACGACTATACAAGTAAATAGGAAATTTCCTAGAGTTTTCTCCTAAATCTGAAATTGTGTTTTCGTGGGAACCATTTAAATGTTTTTGAAGGCGTAGATTGATAGATAGAATAGATAAATAGATGATAGATAGATAGATAGATAGATAGATAGATAGATAGATAGATAGATAGATAGATAGATAGATAGATAAATAGATAGATAGATAGATAGATAGATAGATAGATAGATAAATAGATAAATAGATAAATAGATAAATAGATAAATAGATAAATAGATAAATAGATAAATAGATAAATAGATAAATAGATAAATAGATAGATAGATAGATAGATAGATAGATAGATAGATAGATAGATAGATAGATAGATGCAGATGCCTTAGTGCAATGATCTGTACAGCCATATTATAGGGACTGTACAGCATAAGTTGGTTATTCAAAGCTGAGACACTCATTCCAGTCGATAAACTACTCTCCCCCTGTCTGATAGTGTCTGTTTTCTTTGGGACGGCTATCACATGCTTGACCAGACTATTTTCCTCCCAAAGAGAGGGAAGCACACACTAAAATGCATTTCGTTCGTCTGAATCAACCCTGATAGTGGTTTGCATCTAATTTCCCCTTTGGGCATGACAGTTTAACTTATCTGGCAGTAGTTTAAAAATTCAAATGCCCACCCAGGATGGCTCTACAAGCGGTTATGTATCTCTGGACTTCTTTTCAATTATCTTCAAAGTAGCTACGGCCCAAACGTCAAGGCGGTTAACATCCCTGCTTCGGGTGGTGATGGCAAGGGCTCGGCTAAGTCATCTTCTCAAGGCTCATATTGCTTGTGATGACAATTCATATTCTCAAGTTATAGCGGTGAATAAACGGCAGCTTTCAGATGCAGCATTTTCGATCCAGCCTAACGAAACGTCCCAAACTGACACAAAATCCAATGACGTAGCGATGCTGACGGATCCATATCCCAGCCCAACTGGGATGTGGTGAAGCTGAAATTCATGGGAATGTTCTGGCAGATTCTCAAAGAGAAGCCAAGCAGGGTCTATCGTTTAAGCGCGATACCTTTCCGATGTGGATGTTGATAATGAGTAGACCGCGCTGTCGTTAGAAGACACGGTTAGCAATGTATTTATTCTCCTCCTGAGTAAGACGATGCTAAATCAGTCGAAGTTTGAGCACTTGGAGATGTTTAAGGCAAATCAGTCTTCACCACTCTAAAGCAGCATTTGCTGCATTGCTCCTCCGTATGATAAATAAAGGAGAGGAACTAATTATGGTCTAAGAACTATGGATCCATCAGGATCGGGTTTGCGGACTTCAACTCAAGGGCTGTAATTTGGCTAAAAGCTTTTTGTATATTTTGACCCTGATTTCAGTTATGAAGATAGGGTCGCAGCCAAATTATAGTATGAGGGTAGCACTACATGATCTAGCGATCCACTTTTTCAATACTATTCCAAAACTCTGCTTTAACTAGGTCTTTACGAAAATTATCTCTTTAATTGCGGTATTATATATAGAGGACTCCAAAACGGTATATAATTGAATCGGATGTTCTTCATTGAAGTGAAGGGAATCAACATTAGATTCTAATTCTATACGTTTGTTGGTTTTCTATACATTTAGTTGAATTTATATTAAGTTACTATTACTTAAGATGAAGTCCCTGCTATATGTTCCCTTTTTCTTTATTTACTTTGGACTACATATATCTTGTGTGAACCTAACCTAACGTTATGTTATGAATAATATTTTTATATATAATACTTCAAAAACGCCGACTCCTCGTTTAAAGGTTATTATAATTAATTGGTTATTCCTACCAGTATTATTGTGATTAAATTTTTATCTGATTTAAGTATTATGTGAATCCCGAATTAAATATGTATTAACTACTCAGTACGTGACTTTAAATCAATTTAAGTACACTTGAACGGAAATACAAAATCCACTCTATATATTAACTATTGCCATTTAAATTAACATAAACATTTGAATATATATATTTTTATATTGTTAATTCTAAATCACATTAATGATTTTGCAAAATCTCATATTTCATATAATGTACGGTTTAATGTTTTAAAGAGTTTAAATGTTTTATAATTAAGATATTTATACAAATTATGGTCACTAAATTGTTTTAATTCAACATTTTATTTTTAATATAATTTATTATTTATTAGTCTAACCAGCTGCTTTTTATAACATTCATTTCTTTTTTTTTTTTTTTGCATTAAACAATTTGTAATTTTTTTGGTTTTAATACGTAATAAATTTTGTTTATTTCTTTTGGGGGGAATTAAAAGTGTTATATGCCATACATGAATAATTCCAATTAAAATAATATTTTATACTTCATTTAACATAATAGAGTTAACAATATTGAAATTTAATAATTATATACTAATTATCGGAGTAATTACAGTTGTAATATTTAAATATATTGCAATTATAATTTATGTTTAAATATGGATTAATGATGATTATATTTATATTAAAATGACAATCTATAATTATGTTTTCGTCATTAGTAAATATCTTTAATTAGGTGTGATTTCTAAAATATAGGAAATTTTATTAGAATTTGTTTTGTATAAATTTAAGATTATTGCCATCGATAATAATGGTTCTAATTATTTTGGATATAAACATTAAGATACTACTAACCAAAAGGTAATTGCCTCAGAAATGGGAGCAGCAAATGTCAGGAAAGTGGTAAATCTCGTAATTAACACAAGGAACAGTTCTATCTACAATACTATAGAAACTTGCATTGATCTCAGTTCTATGGGTTTTAAGGACGATACCGACGTATTTTAAAGAATGCAACTTACTCACTTTGACTTTTCCTCACCTAAATGAGTTTAAGTTAGAATTAGCATTTAAGATTCAAAGCTATCATGTCATTCGAACACTCAATCTAGAGTTTGCAATAGTACCTGTTTCCATTTACTCATGCAGAAGAATACCAAATGACTTTTCGACATGACTGTAAAGTCCATAATGTTGTAGGGTGCTCTTGTCTGGTAGAAATCCTGAAGACAAGACATAGGCCGAAAGATTTTTGAAGGTATCCTTAGCTTATCAACGCTAATGATAACAGGGACCCTTGGTACCACTCCACCAAAGGCCCTTTTTGTCGTAATAAATTTGGTTACCTTTTGATATAATGGCTCAAGAAGTTATTCCCAACTCTATGATTGGACTCAGGACAATCGCAATGTGGCATATGACTCAGTCAAGTCATTACACCATTATAAAATGTTTATTCACTATCTCCCTTCCTCGTCCAAATGGTATTAAGTTAAGATGCAAATATCTAGGAGCCATCCTAGCTTCAAAGCTATGATGGGATTTGAACAACCAAACCTGAGTGAACAAAGTGGCTATATTCCTATTCCATGCAGAAGAGCAATGAAAATGGGTCCTCGACATGAAGTAAGCATATGCTGTTGTATGGAAGTCCTTAAGAATAGTACTTCTATTCCAGAAGAGATTTAAAGGAATACCCTTTTATTCAGGATGATTTGGTAACCTATCGATCGAATGGCTCAAGATATTGTTCCCAACTTTGCGATTGGACTCAGGACAATAGCCATGTGGCATATGACTCAGTTAGGCTAGTGAACCATAATCAAATGTTTGAGAGATATTCCATTCACTATACCTCCCCCTAACCATCTTTTAAAATAAGCTTTTTATTGTCGATATAACACGATTTAAATGTAATTGAATCAATTTTTGGCTATGAATCGCATAAGGTCTTCATCGATGGCTCCAAATTGAAAGATGACATAGATGGTGGTCTTTACGTAGCACATACTGGAACAGAAGTTTTCTTCAAACTTCCCTACCAATGTAATAAAACATAAAACGGAATGCAAACTGGCTTAGGTTTTATCGATAGTCAGGCCGCCCTAATATTTCGTTCCAGAATTTTGGACATCCCTAAATGAGATGGCAAAACATTCCACAGTGGTACTGTACTGGATTCTATGTCATCAACAGTTGTAATACCATTGCGGGCTGTTTTCCTAAAGTGAGCTTCTCCTTGTCCATACACACCCATAAACTCCACTTGCTTGCTAAACAATCCATCCACTAAACTCCTCTTGATTGCGCAACACATATGGTCAATTTAGGTTGCCTGTTGTCCTGCGAAGATCATGTGGCCTTCATACGACTAACGAAGATCACAAGCCCTACTTTAACTTCTGAGAGCAACTCGAAAGTTAACTGCAGTGGTAACTGGTCATGGCTTATGAAACTATCAAACTAGTTGTAAATAGATTAATTTAGATAGAAGCCAATTTTCTTTCTAACGGATTCATCTTAGGTTGACATATGAAAAATATATTTTTATATTTGTGCGTTTAATTGGTTTGGATATCAATCCAATCAATTGTTGTAATAACTTATAGCTAATAATTGACTATAAAACGTTTATCATAGTTGATTAAAGGTCAGAAAATAACTTGAAAAATATATATAAGAAATGCTGTATATTTTGATGTAAAAGTATTAGTAAGAAAGTAATACTAAACAAAGTTTTACTCAAACGATCGTTAAAGCCCTGAAAGAGAGCCGATTTGTAATGAAGCACCATAGATAAGCAATATGTTTACTTTTTATATTTTTTAAACAATTGCATTAAAAATAACAAACGATACTCTCTGGACTTTAAAGTGACTACTTGAACAACTAACACACATTTAAATCCCTTGACATTTTAATAATCAATTAATTATTATTTTTTTTAATAGTGCTAAACTTTTAATTATATATTATTCAACAAAAAAGAAATAAAATAGACTAATGTTGTTGTTTACATTTCATTTTTTTTCATGTAGGACTGCATCTGGTATGGAGTCTGTAATACAGATGATTTTCAACGTAACCAGTATTGTGCATACAATGGTACGGCGAAACCCATTTCGCCAGAGGGTAGAAAACTCTTACAAGAACGTTGTGGTTATCTTTTAGAGAATGATGCAACGGATTTTTGCTGTGATAGCCAACAGGTATAAAACTAATAAATAATTAAAGATTGTGTAAATTTATATAACTTATTATTTGTAATTCAAATTCTTATGTTAATTTGGTTATTTCTTTATCTTTTTTGAAAATTTCTTTTCAATGTTCTCGAAAAATAAAACAAGGTGGATATTCTGAATAAGAATATTAAATTAGCTGGTAATTTCCTAGATCGTTGTCCCTCATGTATGGCTAATTTAGTGCGACATTTATGCGAATTTACATGTTCACCCAGGCAATCGGAATTTATTCACGTTGTTTCAACCGAAAGCAACAAGGATGGTAAGTGTACTACACTCTCATAAACATTATCTAAATTTAAAGATGTGTTATATGGTACATTTGAAATAACATCGAATATATATATTGTCGTCATTTTGTCCGCATATAAATGTATATTTTTAAACTATTTTATATGTAGATTTTTATGTGACGACAACTATCATCAATTGTTATTTGTAAATGTACATATAACTTTTTCAAATTGTATAAATTATTAATTTTCTTTTTTTTTGAACATTTTATTTTTAAAGGAAAATTATACATCAACAATATTGATTTACATATAACAGCCAACTACACAAATAGTACCTACAAATCATGCTCTCAGGTAAGTTTTAGTTTCTTCTTGTTTTGTCATCGAACATTTTCGATAAAATACCAATTTTAAATTGCATATTAATAAATTGAATTAAAGTCTAGGAGATGATAATGAATTTTGATTATAATTTCTTTTAGACAAATTTTATATGATTAAGTAAGAAGTTTGTTTGAATAAACATATTTATAGCAGTGTGACATTGGATCGATATGAATTTTTGATTCTCTAATAAATGTGTATAATTGATTTGCTTTGACTTTTAGTAATAGCAGGAATGTTTGTTATATACCAGCCTTATGTACAGAAATAGTTTTTTAAATATTCGCATAGTGTTGGTTTCCAACAAGACTTCAAAAAAATCTAAAGCAGCCAAATCGCAACTTCGATGTCGTATTACCAAACTTATCTTGTGCGGCAGCATTTCTTCTTGGCAATGATTACAAGACATACACAGAGAAGGTTAAAATGCCATCTTAGCCATAACTTATTTGCATATCCGACAAGCAACCGCTGTCCAGTTTATACCTCAACATATTTGCGACAGAAACAGGGCTTGAGATATCCAATGCAGCATTCTTCGACAGCCGGTTCTACGTACCGGAATGACCCGAAATTTTTCGGCCAAGGGCTTTTAACCCCAGCAACAACTACACATTTTTACCAACGGAGCAACGTCTTCCGGCATTGCTGCTACGTATACTATTGGTCCGTGCCGGAATCGAACTAAATCCCGGACCATGGTTCTGTACAGTTTGCCAGAACCGGTTGCACCATGTGTCCACCCAATTACGGCGCAACGCTTATTTGGGCTGGTGTCACCTCAGAAACTGCTCTGGACTAAACCATTATCGGGAGTGGTCGGAGACTTTTGTCGACCCATGCTGCTAACAACAGCGACGAAATTCTTTGGTATCATCGACATCGTCGTCATCATACATCACACCTCTACCCTCCCCACCGCAATCACAACAACTGCAGCAAACACAACATCTTCAGCAGCAACAACAACCTCCTTCGTTCCCACGACAATTGGATCTTCGCTCCGCAACGGCCAAAGATTGTCAAAACAGCGACAGCTGTATGAACTGAAAGTATTTTCCCCAGCAAAGAACTATCGGCCACAGTCGAGCTGTTACAACAATAACAACCCTCGCCGCTGACTCCATCGATTGCGGTCCAGAGATCTGGGGTGATATCCTTACTGCAGTTTAACTGCAATGGCCTCCACAGTAACAACTACACATATCCCATGCAGATTCCGTTCTGCCTTCATTTCTATGCGCAATGACCCAATATATAAATGACTGACAGATAACCCGGCCTTGAAAGATCATTCATGCAATCGTCTAATTAACGGAGATTAGTTTATCTCGCAAAAAGGCCATAAAAATGGATCTTAAGTGATCGAATTTTTGACAAACATAGCGAGTCGATGTTCTAGTAGTAAGCAATTTTACAGCAGCAACTCGTCGATACACTTAGGAGGTTATGTTCCCTACATATATCGCCAGTATGTCGAACTTTTTGCAAAAAAACGTACATCACCCACAGCGAGAGTATCACGTTGACCAAAACTTCATTTTTATAAACGAAAACGGAGTTCGTGGTGTTAGTTGAAAGCGATTAATTTTTGTCCACGGAGGTGTAATACTGCTAACAACATCAAAAGAAAAGTGATTTAAAACAGACATTGGAACGCTGCTCTCTTTGAAAAAAAAAATAGGCGATCATCCGATCATGCAAAAAATAAATAACTACTTAGAATCTCAACTCAATATATCACACAGCTTCCTCTTTCTTGTGACAACTTCTATAGAAGTCGGCAATCTGACGTAAAGCCTGAATTAGCAGCAGCAAATAAATACTGATGTTTCTGTTGCTGACCTAGTATTTTTCTCTCTCTCGAGATACGCGATATTCAAGACCTGATCGAAGCTGATTTGAACATCAGTCGCGTATATTCGATAAATCCTTATTCGTATACCGCTCTCTCAGCATTTTACAATTTAGATCCATCGGATTCTCTTCCAAAACCAATAACTGAGACTGTGACAACTAATAACAAACAGCAGAGATCTCTTAAGATCAAAAGGTTATAGTTTATTATTGCTGTATCTCCATCTTCTGTTTATTGTATAAGTTTTGATTAAGCAGAAGTTTAAAAAAAGTCTGTCGGTATTCCGACTTGAACTGACAAATTGTAAAAGCTTATTTCAAAATCAATATCATCCAAAATTTCTGCTACCTATAGGTTCCGAAAAATTCCTTTATGCTCAATAAGTTGAGAGAAAAACAAACATATTTCTAGGCTTTCTTTGAAGAAATTATCATAAGAAAAAATTTAACAATATTTTGTAGAATGACTTAAAAATCTTTGTAGGATAACCTTTCTAAAATGGAGCCCCTAGCGAATTTAAAGAGTATTTATGAACTAGGACTTAAATATCAGGAGGCAAATTCTGTCATTTGATGTTGATCGAAACCTTTTTTAAAAATTTATAAAAATTTCGATCGCTTTCGAATGTCAGAATTTGGCCCCAGGATAATTTTGTTATCTAGACCTCATATTAGAACCATTAGATAAGATGTAGAGTAAAACTATTCGATCAGTTTTTGCACTATTTTGATAATAATAATAACATAATATAAAAAACTTTTTAACTACAGGTATCGGTACCTTCAACCGGTCAACTTGCTATGGATATAGTATGCGGTGATCATGGTGCATCACGCTGTAGTGCCACCAAATGGTTTAACTATATGGGTGATGCCAATAATATTTATGTACCTTTTCAAATAACCTATGTACAGCATGAAAATAACTCGTCCTCTAAAGACGGTTACCGTCCATTGGATCCTCCAACAGTTCCTTGCAGTAGTCCATTAAATGTAAGTTATACTAGTAACTTGGATGAAAAATTATTAAAATATATATTAATATTATTTTCATAACTTTTTTTTAAAAAGGATAAGACACCAGCTTGTTCCTGTACAGATTGTGAAGCATCATGTCCAATACCACCACCCGAACCGCCAGCACCACAACCTTTTACTATAGCTGGATTTGATGCTTTTACTGTTATTATGATAGCCGTCTTTATTGTTGGCAGTTTATTGTTCCTTATGGGCGTATGTTTATTCCCTTCCAAAAATATGGATGGTAAGTTTATTGTTTGTTTTCATTTTCAAACATTTTTCGTTTCGTTTTCTTTGTATTTTATTTTTTATTATTTAATTAATTTAATAAAAAAACAAAACTTTAGCACCATGAGTAAACCACCGCCACTTTAAGAACAATTTATATATTTTTTTGTTCGACTTTTTTATATATATTTTTCCAACAATTTATTCATATGTCAGCACATTTGGGTCTAGAAATATGAGTTTTTATTTCTCTATAGAGTGTTTCATATTGTTGTTTTTATATATATATCTATATAAAGAGGCCTGCATTACGTGATGAACATATATTACTCTTTGATAATTTTGCATGGTGAAGTAAATTTGAATAATCATTGAAATAACAAATTTTAATTTTAGAAATAGAAATACAATATAGTTTGGAAATTTTCTAGCAACAGCAAGAATTTATTTTAAAATACGTGCATGTTTAGGATATAAATAATATGAAGTAAAAGTATTCAGATGATGATAATGATGATATGACTAGATAAATAAACATTTTTAATATAACAATATGTGTATTCATTAGATAATAAATATCAAATTCGCTAGGAAATAAATAATGGTGAATCAGTTATTTGTTTAACATAAATATATATATAACAAACTAATTATGAATACGCTTTTATATTAAGAGCTATATATTGCACCCAAGGAATGTTTATACAAATATTATTGCCAGCTTATAAGCACTAGTGTTAATTCAACTGAAAATCTTAAGTTTCATTATTATAATTTATTTGAAGGTAATAGTTAAAACAAGAAGATAATGGAATTATAACTTCTAATGTTTATCTCACTCGAACATTAAAGTAAAATTATCAATACAAAACCTTCTTAATTGTGTAACTGTTGCAGGTTTTTCACAGTTTGAATATAAGGGCAAAAGGTCCAAAGATCAATATAGAATATGTTGATTTATATGACAGAAAAAAGCAAAAGATGTTTGATTAAATACGAGTTATTTTATTCAATACGCGATATAGACAATCTATGTTTTTAATATCTATCATTCCATCATTACATTTTAGATTTCTGTATAGTCGTTATTTTTATCTTTTTTTAAACAATAATACACAAAAAAACAATAACAATTTTTAACGTAAAACAAGATAAATATGGTGTTTGGCAATTTAACTAATAATAATTGGTTTTTGTTTGATATTATTTTATAATAAGAAGAGATTATTTGAAATTGTTAGAAGAAGCTTAAGGCTTATTAAAACCATAACTTTATTTGAATTAATAAAAAGTCATGTGTAATTCGTTGTGCGTAATCACCAAGTGTTACCAATGATACCACCTGGACGAAGTAAGTAAATTTATCTCTTGGTGTTGTGGTCGATGAAGCACCACCCATAAATCTTCGAGGTCATATTTGACAGCCTATTTACTTCTTCAGCTCATGTCACTGCAATCACAAATTGCGAAGTAGAAACAAGGTAATTTAGTGTCTAAAGTACTTAGGGTATGGATAACGAAAACTTGTTAACTACATGTTTGGGAAGAACCTTCATATATATAAGCAGAACATAAGTAGTTATGTTCAGGATCCATTAAATCCTATTCGTTTCCTTGAACGACATTCGCAGGATACCACAATAAGTTTGAACTTAGAGATCACCACTTGACTATTACTGACATAGAAGAAAACCTGACACGGAGAACAAGAGTACATAGTTATGGAACAACTAAGATCAAGATAGAGCAACAGGCTAAAACTCTATTGGTCTATAGGAAATGTACAGATTGTGGTCAAAGTTAACATGATACCCACTACATATTCAACTGCTAGCCAACACTACTAAACTATGTCCAATAGATTTATGAGCACATCCTATTGATGTAGTATAATTTTAAGTCTTGCACATAGTTGCTGAACTCGACATTACACAACTTTTCGAGTCTCTATAATTGATTTGCACAATTTCAGAGTATTACAAAGTAAGTCATAAGCTTCATATTGATCGATTTTGCTCTTATCTTCCACTATCTCATAGCAATAGAGCTTAAAAAGAAATCTCTCGTTTCTACGTCAATTGTATCATCGGAGAGTTTACTTTGTGTTCAGGAGTTGGCAAGTTGTGATCTACAGTTGGATTTTTCTCCAACCAAACGTAGTTGTATGACAAGATCTCGAAACCATCATTTCTGATTTTTAACAATTCTCTTGTGGATTCTGCCGGCTTTTAATTTTGGATTTAGAGAAGTAAGGCAACTTTATCACCCCTATCGCCAATCAACATTTCACGTGAAATACATATGTCTCCTTTTAACTTTTTCCGCTCACTAACTTTTTTGTCGTGAAAAAATTCTCCTGTTGTAAAATTTGCTGATGGAATTTTGTAAACATTGAACAGCTGTTCCATACAAAATTAACTATTGTGAATGAATTGTTTACAACAAGTTCACGATATCAATTTTCACTTCGAGGGAAATCAAAATTTCAAGGGATCAAAATTTTCACTTCTGTTGTTGTAACTTCACAACCTTCCAGTGTTAACATACCACAACCCTACACTCCTTCTGAAGCCCTAGATGTTAAAACATGACTCGACATCAATGATTTCCCACCTGATGTCAGAATAGTTGTAGTTTTGTGACAAGATCGCGATTAAGTTTGGAGATACCACAATTTCCGACCGTGCAAAATTCTCTGTTGTATTCTGCCCGCTTTTAATTGAGCAACCTGAGCTATAAAGCAAAACGAAGTGTTGTTCTGAATCTTTACAACCTGGAACCACCAATGCAACCAAACCATTCAAGCTTATCGCCAACGATCGTTGAAAAACCTTGCGACCGATTTTTTAATTAGCCTATAAAGTCATCTTTCGTTATTAATTTTGGAGATACATACCACCATTTGCTATACTACACAATTGGTGTAAAGGATGTGGAAAAGGAACTTTACAACTTTTCGACGCCATCAACACAAATGAACCATTTAAGAAGATTACCACCGACTATATATTCATGTTGATGTTGTTACACTTAGACGACCAGAGAGTCGAGGACCTTGTAAGGGTTTTCAATTAGCCTATAAAGTCATTCTAAGCAAAATGCAACAGAGGAGTACTCTTACAGTCCTATATCCCTCATTCTCCTATATTTTGCTTTAGTTCGATCATTTGTTCGTCTGTATAGTTACTCATCAATTTACTGTTTTGCAAAATTCTCTTTCTATTCGATCATACACTTACGCAGATCACTTATGCGTCCCAGATGAAATGCATTAAGTGACAAACATATAGATCTAATGTATCATGAGCAACAAGTACACGTGACATCAATCTTAATGCTTAATAGGCGGAAGTAATTTCCCCATTACTGTTTTGCTAGATAATGATCATTAGCAACAATAAATATAAACAGAAAGCTTCTTTGAATTTCAAGTAATTTCTTTTTATTATTTCTCAAAAGAAACAAAATTACATGGTCTCATATTGTTTTTAGTGTATTTTTTTCAACATTTTCATCATTTGAAGAGAAGGGAAGAAAAGGTTTTTTTTTTTTTTTTAAAGAAAATAAACAAAAGTTTACAAATTATTTAAAAACATTAAATATATAATTTTATATTTTGTATTTATTTATTAATATTTTTTTCTTTTTAATTAACTAAACAATATTATTATTTTTTTTTAATTGTTGTTTTATAATATTGATTGGCAAACAAAAAAACAAATTTATTTAAGTTTTGTTAGGTGATGGTTTGGTGGATAATCGTTATAGTTCGTCCATTGGCAGACGTTTCACTGGTGATCACAGTGTCAGCAATGAGTTGGCACCCGAGGAGGATTCACCCCTGCAATCAAAAATATCCAGTATGTTTTGGTTTGATATTTACAAATGAAGTTTTTAAGAAGAAAAAACAAAAAACGAAACACTTTGTTAATTGTATATTTGGTGGCACTTATATTTATATATTTCGTTTAATACAAAATTTAGTAATGCAATTGCTTTTTAATATTCATAACAACTCATTCAATTGTTCATTTACTATTCATCTTTTTTGTAAATATTTCATAATTAATTATGTATTTACAGAAATTACTTTAATTACAAATCATTCATAAGTCATTTACATAATTATAAATATATATATTTTTTTTAATTTTACACGAACAGTGGAAGTATTAAAGTCTGCCTTAAAGTCCGCTGGTTGCTTGTCTGTTTCTATCTGTTCTTTATTTAAAATAATAACTAAATATTATTTACATTGTAATTCATTGCTGTTTCTCGTTATTATGCTGAATTTGTTGTTTATAGCTTTATTTTGTGTATTTTTATTTAATTTTGTTTTATTTTTTTTTAAGAATTCTAAATGTTTTTCTATTATAAAACTGTTTTATGTTTTAATCATTTTTATTTAAAATTGTTTTACCCTTTTTCAAATTAAATTGTTTTAAAATTTCCAATTAGTTAAGTGACCTTTAATAATTGGATGAAATTAGAATTTATTGTTATCTCATAGAGATTTTAATAAATGAAAAATTTTAATTATTTTACTAAACTACATTTTAAAGGTTTAAATAATAACTGATATTTAAATTATACAGGTAAATTTAAAACAAAAGTTATAAACAAGTGTTAAATTTCACTTTCATTCATAGAAATATTAAATTATATTCAATTTTGTACGGCAATTCATTATATCAAGTTGGTAATGGACTTTTGCTTTTCCATATTATGTTTATGAATATTATTAGAATCTTTATAAAATCGATGATCGATCTGGGAAGTTGACCCTCTAAATCGAAAAAAGCTTTTGAAATACTATTGTAAAATTCACAATTGGTGTTGTAAGGTTGTATCATAGTAGGTCGTAAGTTTTTTATTATTTGTTTTATTAATTTATTTTTGTTTCCCAAAAAAAATTTACGACATACAACGCTACAACAATACAACAGTGATTGTGAATTGAATAAATGTATTTATTTATTTATTTATTTTCCGAGCAGGATGACAATAACCAGATGCACGTTTTAGTGTAGCATACCAGAGTCTCTGGTGGGAATTGAAGCCACAACCCCCAGACTGGGGCACAGTTGGACAAATGTATTTAATATACAAATTCAAAAATATTTGCTTTCATATCCGTCTCAGCTCAACATGTTCTGAAGAGTAACATTGTCTAACAAAAAGTATTTTTATTAGATCTGATCTAGAACTCTTTTATAAATCGAATATTGACATTGTAACGCCCCTACTGAACCAACTTCAAAAACTATTCTTTAAACTGAACATCAACTTTGTTACGCTCTTTTCTAAATCCTTCAGTAGGGGAAATTTCGATTCTATAACTCTTCAACTGAGCATGTTTAGAAGAGTAAGAATTTCCAACCCAAAGCATTAATGTAAAAACTGATCTAGAACTGATCCAGAAATCTTCTTCTAGCCGAATATCGACATTGTAACGCCTGTTCGAACTCTTATGTAGGAGGAATTTCGACTCTAATTTGCCTCAACTAAATACGTTCTGAAAATTTCGAAACAAATATTGATAAAATAACTGATCTAAAACGTTTCTATAAATATTGAATATTGACATTGTAACACCCCTACCAAATTAGATCTAAAAGGTACGAATTTCTGTTAGAACTTACAAATAAAATAACTCTTTGCAGAATATTTTTTAGAACAAATGTCCCTGAGTAACAACGCCACAGAATTATGTATATTTTTCAATTAAATCCCTTCTTACAGAACGAATGTAGACACTGGTGAATCAATTCGGATTTCCGGTTTGCATTTGTTGCCCCTTCCTCTTTCGTTCGACCTTTGTTAGTATCTCGTGGAGGAGCTCTATGAGCAACCTTCTACCGATGGATGCTTTTGTCGCCTCATCAATGAGGGAATTCATCTGTCAACAAACTGATATCGTGTTATTCGTAGGAGTATAGTGTTATTCGTATAGATTGCCCAAAGGAGTCTCTATGGACAATCCTAGAAGGTCGTCCTTTTAGTCAGTAAAATTAATAGGCCCATCATAAGTACTTCCCCATTTTATTTGGGTCTTACAATTCAGATTCAATTTTGATCCAACGAATATGTAAGTAAATAATGGACCACCTCACGCAATGACGGCGTAAGGGTTCAGTCAAGGTAATACCTCCATCTAAAGTACTGCTAGATTCCCCGTCGCAGTTTATATGTCCGTTCAGTCAAGGTAATACCTCCATCTAAAGTACTGCTAGATTCCCCGTCGCAGTTTATATGTCCGTCCTGTTCGTTTCTTCTCCATCCTGCACGATTAGGTTAGTAAGGGTTATGTACCATAAGGTGCAACTTCATTTGTAGATCGTTGAGGTCTCTTTTGATTCCACAAATGAGCTTAAATGAAAAAAACATTAAATATTAAAAGATTAAGGACTAGAACATCACAGAAGTCCAATTGACTCTGAATTAGTCCCAGAATTATAAATACCTCGAATTGACTTAACAGCCAGTTTCTCTGAAAAACCCAAGTAGGTTTTATAAAACAATACTTGTGAGCTCGTCATCGAACATATTTCCTATATATTTTGTCTCAGTCTCCGTATTAAAGGGCAGTCATAAATAATATGCTCAGCCCTTTTCTAACTCCTTAACATTCTCGCATTATCCGTCCCCTCCCATAGCCCTTATGCTACATCCATGCAGTAAATTGAGTATCTTTGTTGCATAAAGTCTTGACCATAAGTGTTCCTCAATTGGTTAAAAAATGTTCAAAATTTTTTTAAGATCTTATCTTATAGGTTTTACGCTACTATTGCTTTCATTTAGGTCAATATTTAAGACCTGTAAGCTCTTTCGCTATTATATTTCACTATGTCCCGGTACCCAAGATACAAGTACGAGCTTGCATTGTAGAACTAGTTGTAGAACTGATACAATTTATCAGGGTTCTCTTTTAATTTGTAAAAAAATTTTGTAGAAAAACTTTAAACTTTTGCTTCTAATGTAATGGTTGAGTTGGATTTCAAATATTTTCTCAATAAATCTAACACAAACTGCACAATTCCTTTCTTTATATATAATAATCATAGTTAGTTGCAAAATAAAAGAATAAAAATAATCTTTATTAATATTAGTTGTGAAATCTATTCAAAATTGTAAATAACATGCGGGATTTCGAAAGGTTTATTATTAATCTTTCAATGGTTGCAATTTAACTTCATAATTGGTTTATACCTCTGTATAAGATAATATTTTCCCGGCCTTTGCGAACTAACATGAACAATTCGTTAATAAAACATAATTACAATTGTACATTCTGATTTCAAAATTTTGTTTTGCTCTTAAATATATAATTAATAACAATTAAAATGTACAAAATAATAATTTCCAAATTGTGTAGATTTGGTTTGTTAAGAAGCACTTGTTTTTTAAAAAAATAATTACCTAAAAACAAAATTTTATAACATTTCCATTCTGTCCTAAGAAAACGATGATTGTGCAAGTCCTATAAACATCATTTCAAAATGTATTTTGTAAAAAGGAATTTATTAAAAAACTTTTTCTAAATTTATTTTAAAAATTTTAAATTATTTTTTTTTGCTTATTAAAAACTAATTAACAATTTGCTTAAATGTTGTTGTTGATTTTTTATTTCGGTATTTTTTTCATTTTACTTCTTAACTAATATTGCAAAATTCATTTCAAAATGGTGTTTAAACCATATAATGTGATTTGTACATATAAAACTATCTGTTCTTTTTTTCAAAATTTTAAATGAAATTCATTTTTTATGTCTAAAAACTGTCCTTTGACTTTTAAAACATGTTTTGTGCATTTGTCGTTCTTTTAGAAAACCTTAACAGACCAAAAAAAAAACAACTCACTTTCCCAAAGATTTATTTTGACAGTCCTGTATTCATTGGCTTAAAACAATGGAAGTGGAAAGTCTTAAATAAGATCTTGTTTATTATGATTACAAACTAAATTATATTTCATGTGTTTTTCTTTAATTTCTATTTAATTTTCCAAACAGGTGATGGCAATGAAGTGGATGGCGTCAACAATGATGGTATTGATATTGTCATTGAATCAGATTCTGGTTACTTTGAACACTTGGGTGCTAAAACGGAAAAATGTTTGGAAACCATGTTTACCGCTTGGGGTAAATTTTTCGCCACCTATCCTTGGCTAACATTATTGGGTGGTTTGGTATTTGTGGCTGCTCTTGGTTTTGGCATAAAATTCCTACACATCACTACCGATCCGGTACAATTATGGGCTTCGCCTCAATCACGTTCTCGTGTAGAACGTGAATTCTTTGACTCTACCTTCCAGCCTTTCTATCGCATCGAACAAATCATTATAAAGGCTGTTGACTTAGATAATATTGTGCACAACACCTCAAATGGTCCCTTAGAGTTTGGTCCAGTCTTTGATAAACAATTTCTAACGGATGTTTACAATTTACAAGAGGATATTAAGAATTTGGGACGAGATATTGAGGGTGCCACCATGCTTAAGGATATATGTTATGCTCCTTTGGTTTCTGGAGGCCAGGATAAAGTGAAAACTTCCGATTGTGTGGTTCAATCAATATGGGGTTATTTTAGAGATGATTTAGAACGTCTAGATGATGAGGATGATGATAATGGTTTCGAGGTAAGTTTTAGCAAGCTTTTAATTGAGACATCTGTATAGGAATTTGTTTCTATTTTGCAGGTTAATTACTTGGATGAACTATATCAATGTATTCGCAATCCCTATTTATGTTTGGCTCCTTATGGCGGACCAGTTGATCCTGCCATTGGTTTGGGCGGTTTCCTAAAACCCGGCGAACAATTGGGTTCAAATACAAAATATGAACGTGCTACTGCTATAATTTTAACCTTTTTAGTACGCAATCATCATGATAAAGAAAAGCTGGGCCCAGCCTTGGAATGGGAACAACGTTATGTTGATTATATGGTCAACTATACAAAATACAATATGAGCAAACACATGGATATTGCTTTCACCTCGGAACGCTCAATTGAAGATGAATTGAATCGTGAATCTCAATCGGATGTTTTAACCATACTGGTGTCTTACTTGATAATGTTTGCCTACATTGCCATCTCTCTGGGTCATGTGCAAGAGTTGGGTCGTGCTTTCATTGATAGTAAAATAACTTTGGGCGTTGGAGGTGTAATAATAGTTTTGGCTTCAGTGGTATCATCAGTTGGTGTCTTTGGTTATATTGGAGTTCCTGCTACCTTGATTATTGTAGAGGTTATACCCTTTTTGGTGTTGGCCGTTGGTGTGGACAATATATTCATTCTGGTGCAAACCTATCAGCGAGACAACCGCCGAACTGATGAAACCCATGAAGAACATATTGGCAGAATATTGGGTCGTGTGGGTCCTTCCATGTTGCTGACTTCGATTAGTGAAAGCTGTTGCTTCTTTTTGGGCGGCCTATCTGATATGCCAGCCGTTAAAGCTTTTGCTTTATATGCCGGTATGGCTCTACTCTTTGATTTCCTGCTACAAATCACCTGTTTCGTTAGTTTGTTGACATTGGATACTAAACGGCAAGCTGAAAATCGTTTGGATGTCTGTTGCTTTATACGTGGCAAGAAAACTGATGCTGCTCCCATTACTGAAGGTCTGCTGTATAAATTCTTCAAGAGTGTCTATGTTCCATTCCTAATGAAGAAAACTGTTCGTGTTGTGGTTATGATTATATTCTTTGGTTGGCTGTGCTCTAGTATAGCCATAGCACCGCGCATTGAAATTGGCTTGAATCAGGAACTTTCTATGCCCGAAGATAGTTTTGTGTTGCATTACTTCCAATCGTTAAATAAATACTTAAGTATTGGTCCACCAGTTTATTTTGTTTTGAAATCTGGCTTAAACTTTTCCACAACATTCGATCAGAATCTAGTGTGTTCGGGACAGTTTTGTAATGACGACAGTGTGGGCACACAAATTTATTTGGCTAGCAAACGTTCCAATGCCACGTATATAGCACGACCAGCTTCTAATTGGATTGATGACTACTTCAGTTGGAGTCAGGCCTCAAGCTGTTGCAAATATGACCCAAAAACTGGAGATTTTTGTCCGCATCAAGGTTAGTATAGAAAACCTGTTTTAAGATCTTTGATTTTTAAAATTTTAATTGTTTAAAATGTTTTACTTAATGTCTATTACTTTTTTACACTTTTTCAGATACATCTTGTGAACCCTGTGTCATTAATCGCGACAGTTTGAGACGTCCTGATGAAGTTGACTTTGGCAAATATTTACCTTTCTTCCTGCAAGATAATCCCGATGATTCATGTGCTAAAGCTGGTCATGCTGCCTATGGCGATGGCGTACGCTATAGATATTTACCAAACTCCAATGAAACCTCTGTTGAATCCTCCTACTTTATGGCCTATCACTCGATATTGAAAACATCCGAAGATTACTATTTCGCTTTGCGTTCGGCACGTAAAATAGCAGCAAATATAACACACATGATACAGGGACGTCTTATGTCACAAGGTCTACCCTTCGAGGAAGCCATACAAGTTGAAGTTTTCCCCTATTCCGTATTCTACGTATTCTATGAACAGTATCTAACCATGTGGCCAGACACCCTACAAAGTATGGGTATATCGGTTTTGGCAATTTTCATTGTAACATTCCTATTGATGGGTTTCGATATACACTCATCTCTGGTTGTGGTCATTACAATTACTATGATTGTTATAAATCTCGGCGGCAATATGTACTATTGGAATATATCTTTAAATGCTGTCTCATTGGTTAATCTTGTTATGGCTGTTGGCATTTCGGTGGAATTCTGTTCACATTTGGTTCATAGTTTTTCGATATCAACTGAAGGTACACGCGAACGACGTGCTGCTGATTGTCTTACCAAAATGGGCAGTTCGATATTTTCGGGCATAACACTGACGAAATTTGGCGGCATCTTAGTATTGGCTTTTGCTAAAAGTCAAATCTTCCAAGTTTTCTATTTTCGAATGTATTTGGGTATTGTTTTGATTGGTGCTGCACATGGTTTAATATTTTTACCAGTTTTACTAAGTTATATTGGTAAGTAAGATGAAAATGTTTATGTTATTGTTATTCAAAAGGAATTTTAATACTCTTGTAAATGTAGCAAGTTTAGTAAAAATGCTATAGTTTCCAGACATATTAAAACTATGTGAAATCAATCATATTTTCAAGTTTTGTGTTCATGAAATTTAGCATATTTACTAACCTTGCTTATGTCTTACAAAGTGTGAATTCCTTTAGTATTTTTTTTGATTTTTTTTTTTAATTAATTTCTTTTTTATCATTTTATTTCCCTTAAAAGAATGCTTTTTATAACAAAAATTTACCTAATGCCTTGTATATCAATCTAACTCAACTAAATATGTAAAGTGTAACATGTTTTCAAATCATTTTGTTAATTCCTTTCAATCATCTCCATCATCAATGGAAATAATATTTGAAAATAACGTCGTATCCTTTCAACGTATTCCTTTATTACAATGTGTGCTTTGTTTTGTTGTTGATACCCACCGTTTTTGTTTTTATCACAAGCGAATGTTTTGACATATCCATCATCAAAATAATCATTAAACATTAGTTTTATTTTTAAGAAACGTCGACGAAAAAAATATTCTTCCAGCAAATCATTATTACTAAGTAAAGTTTAAAGAAAACTTTAGTTATGTCTAACTATCGTGGCGCTAGAAAATTCTTAAGTTTAAATTTTCAACTTCACTCTCAAATATTAGAAAATATTGAAATTCTACCTAACACAAACACATTTTGATTATTTTTAAACTTATAAAAGTAATTTGTCTAAAAAATATTTAAAATTTTGTTGAAAATGTTTATAATTTCAAGACAAAATGTTTAGTGTTTTTTTATGGAATATGCGTTGAGTATATATTTTGTACTTTTCAAGGCTTTTTCTTTAATTTCAATTTCAAAAATAAATTATTGTTTTGTTGTAAATTTGGAAAACTATTTTCAAGCATTTCTTTTAATATTAAACAAACTTTTGTTTATACAACTTTACATAGAATTTGTACTTTTCTTATTTGCTTTTAAAGAATCCAAACATTTTTTATTCCAAAATGTGTATATTTGTTGTTTTCTACTGTTGTTTTTTCTCTCTTTTTTTCCCTTCTCTGTACATTTTACTTTACAGGTGCACCCATGAATAAAGTTAAACTGGAAAATTTTCGTCGTGAAGCATTTAAAGTGCAAGAAACATCGCTATCGACTGTAAGATTTTAACGCAAACTAAATTACAAAACAAACAAACAAAAAAATAAACTATCAAGTCTCTTTTCAAAAAAACAAATACTTGAGAAAATACGTTAAAAACTAAAAAAAACGAAGAAAGAAAAAAAAAACGAAAATATAAATAAACTAAAACTATACAACTGCTTAAAATAGTAAAAGAAAATAAACTATTTATACTTAAAATAATTTTTTTATATACAAACATAAAAATAAATAAGTTTTAAACAAATTAAAAAAAATATATCAAAAAAAAACAAAGAAAAGAAAACAAAAGAAACTTGAAACCGTACGCTAACAGACATCTCTTTCTCAATTCATCCATCCTATTTTGTGTGTGGAATATGAATGAAACTAAACAGAACAGAAAAAAACTAAATAACAAAAAAATAATACTAGAAATGAAATGAGTGCCTACTTAAAATGCCTGCCTGCCTTAATTGATATTGGTTTGCTACTTTTTTGATGTTTTTTAAATCTATTTCCTTTTCCACTTGAAATACTCGTAACACTCACTTAAACATCCCAACACCCACCATACACTTTTCACACACACACACACACACACACGAACATACATACATATCCTGTATAGCCTTTTTTATACAAACACATACTTAAATCTTAAATTCGATTCATGAGTTGACAACAACATTTACAAAACATTACTCTCACTTGCACACTCACACAAAAGCACACATAGTACACAAATTTACATATTAGAGATTTCTTTCTATCTCTCTTGTTGTTTCCTGTAGTTTAGTGTTTGTTTATTTTATAATTTGTATTTATTTTATGATTTTGTAGATATTTATGTAAATTGTTTGCACTTGCATTGAGTTGTATATGTTATATTTAATAATGAAATGATGAAACTGTTCGTAATAGGTCTAAAATTTACCTATCGAAACTCTACACTCAAAAATGATATTAAACATGCGTATGTCAAGTTCAGAGGATAAACATTAGCAAGAGTACTTAATTTATATTTTGGCACGTTTCCCGAAACGCCGAACATTATCAGCTGAAAACTTCTAGCCATAATCACCAATAGTGGCTACCAAGACGAACTTTTTTCAAAACAAAAGTTAATGTTAACTTCGAAATTCTATGAGACCATTTTCATTTCCTTATTGCACTAAGAACTGTGCTAGACACATCAATAGAAAAACGAATAATTCCATGATCCAAACATTTTAGGAATAGACTTCGACCGTTCAACTCTCAACATATATACATATATCAACGAAGAGGTTAGAAACAGAAAAAAGCCCAATCCGATACCTTAAGGGTTATTGTAATGATATGGTTGTTGTGACAATCGAAACAATTGGGTTCACTTTTCTTAATTATGCAACCTTGATGTAAACCTTACCATCCAAAGCCAAGTTTTACAAAATAGTGTACTACGAATTTCAATCTGTGTTGTCACAATGACAAATGTTATTATCGGCCAGATCTGAGATCAGAGAGAAAAGATTCCCAAGTCTTCGAATTTGAGCCTACGTGATAAAGCCCCACTGAGATAGCTCCTTTTCCCTTTAGGTTATTAAGGGTTATACACCCTATAAGGTGTTAAGGAAAAGATGCCCAACCAGGACTAAAAATTGAGCCTCCTGTGATAAAAACCGTCTGAGATTAATCAATTCTTTTAAAACTAATTATTAAAAGTTGTACAAAAAAAAGTTAGGTTAAGAAGCGTTGTACACCATAAGGTATATTTTGATTTCCTACAAAGTGAAGATTCAAAAACAAAGATGCAAAATACTATAACAAGACAAGAAAGAAAAATATAGTTAAAAATCATAGATAAGTGGAAAGAGGTTCATTTCCCCAGGCGAATATAATCCATATGATTTACTAAGTCATTTCCCTAAAGAATAAAAAAACAGAAGATCTATGTCCAATAAAAAGTCCAGTCGAAGAAGTGACTAATTCCCCTAACAAAACCTAAAAGAAAGAAGAAAATAGTTAAAAGGATAGATGAGTGGAAACAGGTCCATTCCTCTAGGGGAATACAACCAAAAAGATTTACTCTGTTTTTGTTCGCTCGACAATTGGGTCTTCGCTGCCGTATGACTCGACTTATACTCGGCCAAATATTGTCAACACAGCGACAGTTGTATCAACCGAAAGTTTTTCCCCAAGAATAACTATCGACCACAGTCGAACTGTTACAACTACAGCAACTTTGTCATTGCCCTAAAGAATAAAAGAAAAAGAAGATCCTATGTTTCCTATAAAGCCCAGTCAAAGAAGCAACTAATTCCCCTGACAAAACCTAGTAGTCCCGCAATTTCCCCTAGTTCGCCATGGATTCTATTTCCTAGCCATTTCAGTTTAGGATTCTGTAATCTTGGAGATTACTAACTAAGCAATGTCACGTTATGATCCCAATCAGAATCTTTAGACTGCGTCTATCCAGTCCCATAAGTATTTTGGTAGCCCTCATATTATGTTTTAGCCATAGGCATGGTTAAAAATGTAACAGATTTATTCAAATATAAACCTATAATAGTGACAATCATTTACCTGTCAGTTTAGCCAGTTTGTTCGCAACCTCATTATCAAGCACATCCCGGCATCCAACACAATCTAATGTCAAACAGTCTCATAATTCCCTTAAGGGGTCAATCTACAACCAGATGCGAATGTATCGGTTAATTTAGGAAATATTAGTTTTCAGACCCGATAGAGGCCTAGGCGTATTTCTTCTGATTTTATGTATATATGTATATCCTCCTTTCGAACTAACTAACTAATGCAACACTTCATATCATGCAGACATCTCTATTTGTACAACTTTAGAATGATATAAAAGATTTTATCTTCTTGTGTTGAAACTGAAATGGTAATGAACCACAACCGTTTAGAATCGAATATTATTTTATCATCCAAATTATGTATTTCGATTATGCTCCCGTATTCCCTTACGCAAAAGATTTTTTAACAAAAAGCGGAATCGGACATGATGCCACTTAATTAACAAAAATTGTAAAACATTGAGAAAGGAAACGAAATACAAAATAACAAAAGTTGTCAAATGAAGAAACATAGAATCGAAAAACAAAATTGTTCAATTCACAATCGGTGTTGTACGGTTGTATCGTAGTATGTCGTAATTTTTTTATTATTGATTTGTTTTTGTTTCGAAAAATTTTATTTGAAAAAATTATGACATACAACGCTACAACGATACGACATCGATTGTGAATTGGGCAAATGTTTTCTACAAATTATTGTTTAATCTATACAATTTCTATGCAAGTGTAAACGGATTTCTTTGTATTAATTGTACATTATTAGTGCTAAATCATTAATTTAGTATTTTATGTTTTATTATTAAATATGTATTATATTTTTTTCTGTTTTTTATTGTAGATCTTTAGAAATTTAATATGTGTTTTGCTTTAGAATATTTGTTTTCAAATCGGATACACAATTAAAATAAAACTCAATTTTTATTGATTCTTGTAATCAATGCATAATCTCACAAATAACATAAATGCCGATAACTTTTAACTATTATTGATATTTATATGCCATTATGGGCGGGTTTTACTGATAGAGATAATCTTCATTCTTTGGTTCAACCGGGCTTTATATAGGTTTCGTGTTTTTCAGTTATCAGTAAAGTTACTTATTATCTTAGTTTAAATGAGTGTAATTGGCCAATTAAACTCAAGTTATAAGTGAGAAAACACAATTAACAAAAACAATTAAACAATGATTTCGGAAGATCAAAAATGTAATATTTTAAGTAAATTGCAATTTTCTGATTTGTTTTGTTTTATTATGTTGTTTTAAATGTTTATTTAACATTTTTCCAAAATTTTCCATTTTACAAAAGTATTGTTTGCAAAAAACAGCTGCTCATTGTTTAAGTTTTTGAGTGAAAATTTGGCAATACTAACAAAGTTAACTGAACTTAAATCTAAAACTGAAAAACACAATCATCGGTTAAAGTCCGCATAAATTTGTTCCGAGTTTAATCTAACAGCAAGTTAAGCCTAGTTTAACTGAGGACTAAGAAACCCGCCCTAAGAAATGTTGACAAAACGCGTAGAAGATTGACCGATAAGTAGGAAGAAACAACTCTGTATGGTGTTTCATTTTCGTCTTTTCATACCGTGCTTATGAAAGTACCAATTTTGGCAACTTTGTTTATGTAAAGATTCTCAAGTTATTGAAATGTTCTAAACTCCTTCAATTCGAAGTGTACACTTTCTGTTACTATACGACATTGTTTTGATATTTGGAAGTCAGTTCCATTTTTTCTATAATCTGGTCTGTGCCACCATGATATAAGCATTCTACCTTGTCCTTATCTGTGCTTCTATATTCCGCGATGCTGTTAGTAAATCATTGGTAAATTTTATTAAGTAATGTCGAAGTGCTTTACGTGAAGTGCTTTATAAACGTTTGAGTATTCTATGGTCTCCACCAATAAAACATAACCTCACTTGAGGTGATACAAAAGCACGAGGTTAATGTATACAACATATAACTTTGAACAGTTATATGAAGTAATACACTACACCAGTGCGAGCGAGACGCAAAACTGTCGAAAGCCAGGCAACAAATACAAGCCTGAAAGCGTTTAAGAAATAATCGCGATGACGCGACAGTTGTTCCCCAACTCAGACCTGAATTACGACTGTAAAAGTAATATTTGCATAAAACAGCTGTTTATTATTTACGTATTTGACTAAACAGTTGGCAATACTAACAAAGTTAACAACGCTATAGATTTAATTACATACTTGTTAAACAAAGCAAAGAAATTTTCTTTTTATTACCTTCTTTGAAAGAAATATGTATATAAAATATTTTAAAGTCATCAATCAATCTTTTCATGGATCAAAAATCAGCATATAATTTAGAAAAGTTTATCTCACTTCATAAGTTTTCAATCGACCTCTTTAACATTGGAAAATCTTATTGATAAAATGTTTATATGTATGTACTTATTAACGTTTAAAACTTTTAAATTTTATCGTGTATATGTTGCATCACATACCAATTACTAACGGAAATAGATTTATTTAATATTTATAATATTGGAAATGGTTAAGAAAATGTTTTGTTTAATTTTAACTTAGATCTCTTTTCTAATAAAAAAAATTTTATAAATTTGGTTTCTGAAGTTAAATATGTATAATTAATACTTATTTTTATTTAAAAAGACTAAGCAAAAAGTTGAGTTTGCATGTTAATATTTGTGTTATATTTTGCTTTAATGGTTTAACGTTTCAGTGTTTTTTTTAAATGAATTGTTTCTGGTTTAAATAGATACAAAAACAACACAACACATTAAATGTGACACAAATTAAGGCGAATTTGTTAAAGGTGTGCTCACTTCATAAATAATTTATAAATCCGTTAGTGAGTTCACTTTATTTAGATTCGCCTTGATACAAACAATTTTAACATCTTCACTCCACTAAGTAAAATTGTCTCTGTCTCCTGTCTAAAACTCAACTTTTTTTAAACTCTGCTTTATTGCGCTTTTATCCACACACACACTCAAAACAAACCCAACCCTACCACATAAACAAAACACCTACAAAAACATTAATAAAATTAAAAAAAATGGAAACTACTACTAACACCTAAACATTGGCCTGGTTTTCACAAACTTTAAGTAAAATTGATGTAAAACTTTTTTTAAAATTGTTGAAGAAAACTGTTTAAAGTTTGTGAAACTTGGTTTAAAATTTAATTTTCTTTTTCTAATTAATCTTGAAAAAAAGTTTAATATAAATTTCAATTTTCTCTCTTTAACTATAATTAGGCGTGATGCAAGGTCCCCGTGGAAGATCAATCAACAGTAACATTAGAACCAAAACAACACCCACCAATACTAAAAATACAACATCCCCAGCAAGAACAACAGCAGCAACTAGCTTTCATCCAGACGAAGCAATCATCGAAACTACTAACAGCTTTTCTCCAATGTATACATCAGCCTCCCAATCATCCTTCGGAAGTATAAATTCAGCAACAAATCTACAACCCACTGGTGGTTATAGACGTATACCAGAACATTAAAAATTTAAGTTTTAATATAATTTTCCATTTTTTTTGTTTTGTTTTCTTTCAAATATTATTAATATTTAAATATAATATATAACATAAGCCTGGCTGAGCCACCATCATAAATCATTTAATGGGAATTTAGAAACTTAAATCAATGAACTTCTTCTTATTTTCCATTTACATTTAAATTTCCATTTTAGCTAAATTTGGAGTTCAAAAGTGTTAGAAATATAGTTTCCAACTACAGTCTTATACAATGAAAGCATATCTTAAGAAATCTAAAGATTATTTTTTTTTTTTGTCTTAAACAACGTAACAATTATTTGGTTTATTACGAAAAAAAGACAATATTATGATCACAAATTTTCTTCATTCTCATTTCAAATTATTATTTTATATTAATATTTATCAATAATTATTAATATTATTAACTAGATGTTATTGTAGGGTATGCCTTTATTATTTAGTTTTATATTCGTATATTTTTGCACTGATTTTGAAGGTTTTTTTTAAGTTATTGAATTTAATTTTGAACTGAAATTGTGTATTTTATAATTTACTTTCCTTTTTCTCAAATAATTTATTTGTATATTTTGTAATTAAATTGGTGTAAAACCTTTTTGTTTGTAATATAATCTTGTATTATTTTCATTATTTTCGAAATATTTTTTTATTAAAAAAAAACTAAAAGAATAAATTCCATATTTTTTTCTTGTAATCATCTTTAAATTAAAAACAAATTGCCCTAATTTTGGTTTTAAAATTAAAAAGTTTATAAAATAGATTTAAATAAGGAATTGTTTAATAACATTTGGTTAAATAAATATGTTTAAATGGTTAAAGTTTTTAAAAGGAGTTTTGATGAATAAACTTTAACTGATTTACTTTAGGCTTTCACGACAAAATTGACAAGCAATTGTCTCTTAGGGCGGGTTTTTCTTATAAATATAATCTTAATTCTTTAATTAAACCTGGTTTAATCCATGTATTGTGTTTTTCAGTAATAACCCCCAATAACACAATGTCTAGTTATTCTTTATCTTAAGGTTAAATTGAGTAGTTTTCATACAAAAAATATTTTAATCGGCAGAATAACTTTCGATTAAACGATAACCAGAGGTGGAGTTAACGGGGCTAAGTAAGGTTACTTTTTATCTTAGTTTAACTGAATGTTATTGGCCAAATAAACCTAAGTTAAAATGAGAAAACACAATCAACAAAAACAATAAAATAATGAATTTGGAAGAAGAAAAGCTTATAATTTTAAGTAAATAGAAATTTTCTGATTTGCTTTAACAATATTATTATTGTTTTAAATGTTTATTTTAATTTTTATAAAAATTTTCATTTTACAAAATTAATATTTGCAAAAACCAGCTGTTAATTGTTTATGTTTTCGACTAAAAAGTTGGCAATACTAACAAAGTGAAATGGTCTTAAATCCATCACTGAAAAACATAATCATCGGTTAAAGTCCGCCTAAATTTGTTCCGAGTTTAATCTAACTGTTTATCCTTTTTTAACTGAGTAGTAAGAAACCCGCTCTGAGTACTTAAAAACAACTTTGGAAGATTAATTTTAATTTAATCCCTAATCCTCTAGGGGCTCTAATATTTGTAATAATTACAAGTTCAAGTGGAAAACATATTCATGATTTGAAATCTGGAATTAAAAAACACTATATTTATAGATTTCTTCACACAATGATTTAAACGCCAATATCTTAGTCCCTGGCTATCGTTTATACCCAAAATATTTTGCCAGTTAAAACTGCCAGTTATATGGAAAAAATATCGTTTTAATAGTTTATCTGTAATTGACTAAAATGTAAACAAGTATTTTACAGAAGCTCTGTTCACTTTCCGTAGAACGTTCCTACTACAATTAGATCTTTGCCACCGGACAACCATAGTCTTATTTAGTTATTTAGTAGAAAGAACCATCGGCTGCATTACAACTTATATAAATATTTTATGTTCAATTTGAAGCATTAGTTCCTGATTTTATCAATTACAAACAAACAATGCTAAATATATGTTTAGTTCATAGTACTCCATGCGGAGTTGTTTTAACAGTTTTGCTTTTCTTAAAAGCTCTTTAAACTTTCAGTTGATACAGCTTTTTTGGCTGATAATTTTAAACGTCCCTTCGTATCGTATAATTTACTTAACATTTTCCCGTCCTTTTCTAATTTTAAGTAAGCATTTCTGCTAATAATTGGATATAAGACTTTCACCCCTACTATGCATTTCAATTCGAAACACCGTCACTAAAAAAACAACTTCCAAAAACGTAGTAACGATCGTAATGAGTAAAACACACAATCATAATACATTGTAATAAAATGGAATTGATTCATATTTTTCTTACTATTCCATTTTTTTGTTGGTTATTCCAATTTTCAATTGTTGCGTAACTGAATGCGAAAACGTAATCGAAATGCATAATAGTGGTGTTCATTTGAATGGAATTATTCTTATCAAGTGAATGACAGGTGAAAGCAATCGAAATGTCAATAGAATAGGGTTCTAACTTTGGTAGATGATGGTTTGGGTGGCCGCTACGATGACATCCCAGTAGGAACATTTCAACATTTTCGTCTCATCATGTTGGTGTTCATCTGACGTCATTTGAATACAACCTGTCACTGTTCTAATGTTTGTATTTTGCCAGTTTTGAAGCTTCTTTCATTATGTGTAGCTAACTCTGAGAGTCAGCATTGACGCTGTATGGTAAGCCACTCACTGTATAAATAGCCAGGTAGTTAAACAGGTTTCTTTATCTATTCTCCGAAGTGCTGCCGTCTGGAAACTTTAGTACCTTGTTTCTATTCGTAGAGGTATGCGCGGAGAACATAATTAGACTAACGAATTTTGGGTTGGTTTTTCGTCATCGTCTGTCCCATCCACTTCTATCCCTACTCCATTTGTCCAAGTAGTGAAAAAAGTTGCAAAGATTTGTCAGTGATATTCTGGAAAGATCACATACGTACTTGTTTATCAAACCGCAAAGTTCATTATTACTATTGCCTGCCCCTGACCCATATCAAGCAGTCATCGGCATAGGGTATTATTAGGATAACGTCCTTCGTTGTTGGGAGTAAGGACATATAGAAATTAAACAGGTTTGGCGAAATGTGTCCACTTTGGGAAATTCCCTGTTTAATTCTTTCTGGTCCTTTAGATCAGCTTCGACTGATTTACGAGAAGAATCTGTGTTGAGGTTTTTTATATAAATAATATTGCCGTTAATCATTTAGAATCCTCAAAGTACGGATTACTCCGTATTACGATTCGAAAGAAATAGTTTTCGAAAAAATTTGATTCGAGTTAATTTCAAACCTTCAGATTGTGAATCACTCTAATTTGTATCTTCTTCGACCAGTAATTACTCTCGATTGTGAAACGAACCGCCTTCCTTGCACTGAGAGGGGTTGATCGGAATTCTGTTTAAGAGCTTCCAAGAATACTCCCATTGTAGTATCATTGTAGTTTAGTTGGTAGTTAGAACGGAGGTCGTGAGTTCCATTCCCAACAGATACTCAGGTTGTGATTCGTTTTTGAATACATTTAATCGAAAATTTTCTTTCTTCGACCAGTAAATCTATTCGATCAAGTATTTAACGATTCGGCCCCAGTTTTATGTAATACAAAACCTGATTTTAGTTTATTGGTAGTTTGTCAGTAGGGAGGTCGTGAGTTCGATTCCCAACAGATATTCAAATAAAGGAGCGCACAACAATCCTTATAAGAACTAATGTAACTTGGAAAAGGCATTCTCAAAAAACAGAACTTTTCATCGATATATGATTGCATATCTTGCAACGTGCTCGTAATATCATAAAAAAATAACACTTAAACGTTTAAAAGTAAACGGTTTTCACAAAACTTCCCAAAAACTTTAACAATTAAACGAAATTTTAATTTCCACATTGTCCACAAAAATATATTAAGTCGAGTTTTATAGTTCTACCTAAAGGAAGGATTATACTTAAGTTATTTTAAACTTAAATACAATTTCTTTTCTTAGTTGGAATTTAAAAACCGACTCTTAAAATTTTTGTTGTTAATTATTATTATTAAATTCCTAAAATTATAATTTTATTATGTTTATTAACACAAACAAATAAAATTTCATAAAATTTAAATAAAATGTTTTTCTCCCCAACTAAACTGAGGCGATTTGTTAAGGAATCTTAGAAATATTGAAAAAATAATCGGAAATATATAAATAACTAAATCTTTATATTTATTAATATTTAAACAAAATTATTATATATATATTTAACAAATAAATAAAAGAAAAGGAAAATATATAAATATATTTAAGAATAACACCAACAACAACAAAGAAAACAAATAAATCACTTCATATTTGTGTCCTTTTTTTTATACACCTACAAAGTGAAACAGAAATTTCCTAAATGTCTATATAAAAGAACAAAAACAAAACCTATAATTAGTTTGTAAATGCAAAAAAAAAAGAAATTAAAAATAAAATTATATATAAATAAAAGAATTATATAAAAAAAATTACAACAAAACGAAACTACAATAACTTATGTATAATATGTAAAACAGCAACAACAAAACCGACACTGAAAGAATGTATGAAATTTTATAAGAAACTGCAGAAAAAAAACCAACAAAAAATAACAATGAATTATTTTTTTGTGTGTAAATGATTGTTAAAATATCTTGTGTATTTGTGTAATCTCGATGTGGCCTTCAGTAAAAAAAATCGTTTGTTTTATTAAATAATTGTTTTCTGTTTAGTTTAATTATTTTGTTTAATTTTTCATATGCAAATATAAATAACTATTAATAATAATAATAAAAAATAAAAAAAAAACTATGTATATTTAGAAACTTTTTATTTCTAGTTTAATATTTACTAAAAAACAAAAAGAAATAATTTAAAAACAAAAATCGATAATCAAGTAGTTCCAAACAGAAAGTAATGGAAACATATTGTTGTAATAACAAAAGTTTTTAAATCAAAATCTTTTGTAATATTTATGTGTAAACTTTTATAAAATTGAATTCGTTAAAATAAATGGAAAGAGGAATAAACAATAAATTTAACTTACCGCTAGACCATTTAAACACCGGATGTCAACAGATTATTTTGTTCTCTTTTATATTAATATAATGAATGAATTTTAGTTTTAAGGTACCTGGCTGAAAAGGAAGAAAATAAAAAGAATGAAATAATTAATAAATAATGAATTATAAAATTGTAATGTTAATTGTTTTTTTTATATTTTAAAAGTGGTTATATAATTACCATATAATTATGTAAGTATTTCATTTATTATGAAACATTCTTTAATTTTTGAAATATTCCCAATAGTTTTATATTCGGCTGTGTCGAATCTTATATACCCTTCACCACGGTGTGTTAAAAAAAAACAGTCAGTACCAAAAAGTCATTATTTACTTAATTTACTTTGGACTCAACATGTTTAATTTCATGTTTCTATATTCAATATTATGGAAAATTCAAATGAGTACCTTTTGAAAAACGAAGAAGTACCTAAAAGTTCCCATTTACGGGTTCTCACTTAATTCAAAATTATAGAAAATTCAAAAAGTACCCTTTAGAAAACAAAAAAAGGACCAAAAAGTACATTTTGTAGAACGAAAAGGTAAAAAAATCCCCTTTGATGTGTTCCTGTGACCTGGTCCACACTAGGAAACTTTTGTTGAGAAACTTTTTCTTAATTCTCTTTTGAAGTTTCCTTAATGTCCGCACATAAAAACTTTTGTTTCAGAAACTATGTATTAATTGCATTGATTTGTTGTTATACGAATGATAAGAATAACAAAACAAGTTTCCGAGTACGAGAAACTCCGTACCGCGAGAGAGATGAATGATATTCTCTCTCTCTCACGCAAAATCAAAAGTTTCCCAAAAAAAGTTTCCTAGTAAGGGCCGGCAGTGTCTAATCTGAAGACTTCGTTAAAAACGAAGAGTACCCAAAAGTTCCCTTTTAGGGGTTCTCACTTAATTCAGACTCTACATACTTAGGGCGGGTTTCTTAGTCCTCAGTTAAACTAGGCTTAACTTGCTGTTAGATTACACTCGGAACAAATTTAGGCGGACTTTAACCGATAATTGTGTTTTTCAATTTTAGATTTAAGCTCAGTTAACTTTGTTAGTATTGCCGACTTTTCACTCAAAAACATAAACAATGAACAGCTGATTTTGCAAACAATGCTTTTGTAAAATAGAAAATTTTGAAAAAATGTTAAATAAACATTTAAAACAATAATTAATAAAACAAAACAAATCAGAAAATTGCAATTTACTTAAAATATTAAGTTTTTGTTCTTCCGAAATCATTGTTTTGTTGTTTTTGTCAATTGTGTTTTCTCACTTATAGCTTGAGTTTAATTGGCCAATTACACTCAGTTAAACTAAGATAGTGAGTAACTTTACTGATAACTGAAAAACACAAAACATATATTAACCCAGGTTTAACCAAAGAATGAAGATTATCTTTATCGGTAAAATTCGCCCTTAATTTCATATTTCTAGGTTCAATATTATAGAAAATTCAAAAAGTACCTTTTGAAAAACGAAAATGTACTAAAAAGTTCCCTTTTATGGCTTCTAACTCAAGCCAGGGTTCCTATACTTAATTTCATGTTTCTAGCCAATAGCGAGCGCAGCACTAGCTCTGCTGCTCTAGATCTGCCTTGTTTTTATAAACAAGAGTACAATAACAAAAGTTACCGTACGATTATGTATTTGGTTTTTGTTTTTTGCAATTTCTGTTTTAGCATGAAAGAAAAAAAGAATTTCCAAAGAAGCGAAAAAGAAGTAGAATTTACTCCATGGAAGTACTGAAAAAGACCTGAAGAAGTAATGATTTTGACACAGCCTTGTCATAGAATCGGTGTTCTTTTAATTTGATTCAAAATTTACTACATCTAAAGTCACTCTCAGGAAGTAACTTTTATATGAGATTTTTTATATTATCATGAGATTTTGGCTTGTAAGAAACTAACTTCTGTCCCAGCAAAAAAGAACAAAAGAAAGGGAAGTAGAAATTACTTCATGGAAGAACTGAAAAAGACCTGAAGAAGAGACTAGTTTAACACAGACTTGTCATAAGAGGGATGTTCTTTTTATACGATTCCAAATTCAGTACATCTGAAGTGATTCTCAGGAAGTAATTTATGGGAAAGTATTTATATTCTTTTTTTAGGTAGTGAAATTGTAGTAAATGATATAGAATATAACTAATCTGTCTTAAGTAATATTAACATAAATAAATAAATTACACGCATTTATCAATCAACTTTAAAATAAAATGGGTTTATCAAAAAGTTTCAGTAAAAAAATATGCCTTCAATTTTAAACTAAATTGGATTATTTTCACTTTCTAGAAAGACAATAAACATCACTTCCACAGGAAGTAAACAAATTCACTAAGTGCTACTTTTGAAGTATTGATAAATGTTATTCTTTAGGAAGTACTTCGTTTTAGTTTTGTAGAGTACCATCTTTGCTACTACGCATCAGGTTACAAGCGCATTCAACTACCCTAAAAAAGGTAGTAGAATTTACTCCATGGAAGTTCTAAAAAAGTTATAATTTTAAATTTTGTGTGGGGGCAATATGAAAACATGGACCGATATTGACCATTTTCAATACCAAACAAACCTTACCTATATGGAATATTTGTGTAAAATTTTAACCCTTAAAAAACGTAACTTCCACAGAAGATAAAAAAATTCACTTAGTGCTACTTTTGAAGTGGTGATAAATGTTATTCTTTTGGAAGTACTTCGTTTTATTTTTGCTGAGCATATTGCAATTTCTTCTTTCTAACCGACGCTTAGAATGCGAGAAAGTGTAGAACGCGTGGTGTGGACCCCCCGCATTAAAGTAAACTGTAAAGGCAGCTCTTCAAAACGATACAAAACTAAACACAACACATCTCTGGAAATTGCAGAAATAATTCAGAAACTCAAAATCCAGATGTAATTTCGATGCTAAAGAACATCGGTAGAGTAATCCCACTGATAGAAGCAGGAAAAAATGTGAGCGAGGAAGAATCATATAGATCAAATTTATTCAGCCAACAATGGTACATTATCTTACAGTGCACTATAGACGGAATAACCAGTTTTTGAGGCAATGAAACACAGAAGGCACGTAGGGCTCTGAAAAATTGTATGAGTCACTCGAAATGCTTCATAATTATTAAAACAAAGTTTAAAATGTATCGCACCACATTTGACCTTAGCCCCCATATAAGGTCAACCTAAGAAAACTAGTTAAACGCTCATAACTGACTTTAAAATACCAGTTTAGTTATAAAATTCCACATAATAAAGTTTTTTAGGAACCAAAATATTTCTACCAAATTTTATGAGAATCAATTCAAAATAGACCTTATCTTCCATAAAGTCCTCTTTGGTTATCAAAAAATGCAATGAAAATTCAAGAAGTACCTTTTGAAAAACAAAAAAGTACCAAAAAGTTCCTATTTATGGGTTCTAACTTAAGCCAAGCTCCACATACTAAATTTAATGTTTCTAGCCAATAACTACACGTTAGTGCATTTTCTCATTATGTTTTCCTTCTATAAACAAGCGCACAAGTGATTCTTTAAGAACATGTCATAAGATGATGACACTTTACTTTGGATGACTTTATGATATTTCAGCATTTTCTGCAGCTGACTGCAATCATAAACGTTTCCAAAATTGAGAACGGAAGATTTAAAATATAATTCCGGCAGCGGAAGGTTCTACTTGATATTCTTATTACTATTAAATAGTCTATAACCAACATGGAAAAGCAAGCAATAAATGGTATTGTTGACGTATGTAAATCTTTAAAACGACTATACCGGTATACAGGAGAAAAAAACTCAATTCCACGGCTTTCCATCTAGGAAGTCCATGTATTGATCTAGGCTTTCTATTGAATTCCTTAGGCACATATTTCTGAAGTTGCATTATATCATTTGATAATTCTGTTTTGACATCTCCCGTAATTTTCCCAATAATGAGCAAAATATTTTATTTGCAATGACCAAATCCATTAAATGTATAGGTTCAATAGGAACCTGAGTTATTATATTAATTACAAGAGTTTCTAATTCAGTTTGTGTATTTTAAAAAAAGATACCTTGATGAAATGTTGTTCTTATATCTCTCACGTCCACAATTTACTTAAAAACATTTCTAAACGATAATATTGGGAAAAAATATAATATGTACAAAAATACATTCACTCACCAAATTTTTTTAGAATTGATTGATTATCAGGAAATTAAATATATACTATTCAAAGTTGTCTCTTAGTCTTTATATTTGTCATTATCGAGGTCTGGTTTCGTTAAAGTGGTATTATAGTACATAAAGCTGTCCTTAAAACCTGTAATATTTGTTGTCAAAAACTTAAGATCTGAATATTTATTAATATGTACTAACACAAGAAAGTAGTTTTTGGTGCATATTTTTCACATTTTTAGTGGATATTTTCCCATTTTATAGTGCATATTATAAGCGCATATTTTGAAAATTTTAGTGCATGAAAATTCTTGCCTTGATGATGACTCAAATCTTTGTCAAAATTAGAACTTAAAACTGTTCTGTTTTCGATACGAGTACTGATTAGACTACTTAAAAACATGTCAGCACTAATGTCCTGTTGACGATTATAAAATACATACATATAGACATTTTTGTCATATTTCATACACTTGTCATCACTGTTGACAATACATCGATTTGTCTTTTGACATTTTGACAAAATATATGAAAATGTCGGGGGGTGTCATGAGGTTTTTTGTATGAGAACACATGACGAATTCAGCACCGACTCTGATAAGACATGTGGTATTTCCATAAGACGTCATAATGAAATTTCCAACTGGGTACCGTATGATTATGTGTTTTGTTGTTGTTTGTTAATAAAATTTTTAACTGATTATGAATAAAAAACCTCAATTTTTGATAAAATTTTCAGAAGTTGTCTCGGATTTTTGCTATTATCTCCATTATTTATGGACCGATTTTGCTGATGTTAAATAGCGATCTTCCTGTAAGCATGTCTAACAGAATTATTAATGATTTGGATCTCGTTGATATTTAGGGGGCTCTAAAAACTGATTTCAACAAACATACAGGCGGTTTAATCGACTCCGCTATATATAAGGATCTAGAATATATATACTTTATAGGGTGGGAAAATTATATTGAAGAAATTACAAATGGAATGATAAACTTTACGAATGTGAAGTGTATAATTACTATAACGCTTTTCTACTACTTGTGCCAGAGTAGAAAAAGTTAAACTTTGGCGTACAAAAAAAAAGAAAAAAGGTTACAAAAACAAATTGTCAAAATAATTGTTTTTCTTTTTTGTATTATTTGTGATTATACCCTACACCACTATAGTGGGGAGGGTATTATACGTTTGTGCTGATGTTTGTAACATACAAAAATATTGGTCCAATACCCACCTTAAAGTATACCGATCGATTCAGAATCATTTTTTGAGTCGATTAAGACATGTCCGTCCGTCCATCCGTCCGTCCGGCTGGCTGGCTGTCCATGTAAACTTTGTGCGCAAGGTACAGGCCGCAATTTTCAAGATAATTTGATGAAATTTGGACCAAGCATGTTTTTTGGCACAAGGACGAAGCCTATTGAAAATGGTTGAAATCGGTCCATTATTTCACCTAGCCCCCATACAACCGTACCTCCCGATTTGAACTTTTTATGCTATAATTACGTCAAATATTCTGCTATCTCTTTAAAAATTCGCACAAATAAGTTTTATATAAGTATAAATGATACTGCAGATTTTCGTAAGGATCGGCCTATATTTGACCCTAGCCCCCATACAAACCCCCTTCAAAAATGACTTAAACGTCTAAAATTGACTTGTAACCATTTGTATCGCAATGAAACTCAACAAAACTAACTGTTATTTAGAAATATATCCTTTTCCCAAATTTACCGAGGATCGGCCCATATTTGACCTATATAAAGCCTCATTTAGAAATTTTAGTTTTTTATCAATAAATGGCTTAAATATTTTGGAATTATGGTAATATTCAACATAAAAGTTTCTTTACAAAAAATAAAAATTTTATAAAAGTAAAAATTGTAAAAATATACTCATGGTGTAGGGTATCATATGGTCGGCCATGCAAGACTATACTTTCCTACTTGTTTTTTATTATAAATTAAACAAAAATCATATGTTTCTCATACTTCGACAACGCATACAATGGGTATAGCTTTTTTTACATTGCGTAGCAATCATTCGCAGTTCGTCGCAAAGTATTATATGTATTTGGACCATGAGAAAACAGTTACAACAACATCAGCTTGCCATCATTGCTTTGGAATATTGTTCACTTCAAGAATGGACTTATTGCTCCAAAGACTGGTCATTACGCCTATATTGTAGTGGTTTAGCATCAGCACGGTTTCCTAAAAGGTATGGCACCACAACTGTAGCACCAAACAAATCAAATGATTTTGATACTGTTAAACAGACAACTCTTGCATGGACATACAGCTGGCTTAGATTTTGAGCGAAAGAAGTCGGCGGCCTAAAGACTTATGGACTTAACAAGTTGATGTTGAACACCTTGATTTCAACGACATTTTTGAAAGATGTTTCTGCAAAAAAATGAAAAAATTCTCAAAATTTACGATTATATAATTCTAAAAGCCGAAGCATCTGCAAACATTTTTAAAAAGTGTTTCTGCAGGAAATATTTTTCAATGATAAACTCGAAAAATTGGGGATTTCATAAAATTTACGATTTTATATCTAATTGCCAAAAACTAATACTGTACAATCGGAATCATTATGCAACAAGTCAAATTAAATGAACCACTTTATTTTAATAACAAAGTGGTTCGGTTTTGGGGGGTTCAACCCTTAAAAGACGTAAAATATTGATGGACCATTACATTACACATAATCAATTTAAAGGGAAACAAAAAAGAATCATTTAATAAATATAATAGGAACTAATATCTATGAAAATTATGATTTAATCTTAATTAAAACTATAAGTTAAGTTTCCCACTGAAAATTAAAAACTATAATTATGTTAATTATAGGAATTTTATAGAAAATTGGAAAATTGACATCATACCTCAAAATATAAAAGAAAAATTTTGTGTACCATTGCAGATATCTGGAAATCATAAAAATTTTGTTGGTTACACGAGTCATTGTGTAACAGATAAATTGGAATCTAAATCTACAGTTTCGGTCGGTTCTGTCGAACACACTCGTCTGAAAGTACATATGTCAAATGATAACTGAAATAAACATAAGTTTTAGATTTAATTATTTTAATATAGTTACGACGATAACGAAAAATGGTTCTAATTTTGTAGACACATTTCGAGATTATGGTGTAGGAAATAATATTTTCAAAGACCAAAATAATGAAGAAATACCACACTTTGAAAATGAGAGATGGTTGCCTATTTATTATAGTATTCAAACGATTAATCGTCGTTCGGTTAATCGATTTATTTTTAACGATTAATCGTTCGAATAAATGAAAATTCTCAAATTTCAAATAAAGAATAATCCGAAAAATTTCTATCAATTAACCGATTAAGAAAAACTCACTATTTAGTAGTAAAATTACTATGTATTTTCTACAAATTTAATATTTTTATAATAAATTTTCTTCTTTTCTTAATTTTTTAATCAATTTTCTATAATGAAGAACATTTATTTGATGATTTTTGAAAAGAAATCATGGAAATAATTATATTGCTTTTATTTATACAACCAGTTTTTTGGGAACATTGTTGTGTTTTTAAGTATTTCTTATAAGTTTTCAGCAACAGTTATAGTTGAACTAGTGTTCAATGGAACGTATGAATTCTAGAACTCGTTGAATATCTTAAAAACAGTAATGTCTTTACATAGAAAAGCATTTCACATAAACAGGATTTCTAGTATTTGATAAAAAAGTGAACAAAGAATTGAAGTGAAAGAAGTGAAAATAATATTTTTGTTTATAAACCGTGCCAAAGTTATTTTCAAACATAAAAAAATCTATGCGTACAGAAAACTATGGACCATTAGTATTAACTGTACTCAGCTTTTTATAATCAGCTTTTATGCTCCTGTAAAAGGATTTTAAAGTTTAAAAGACATCCAATTTCAAAAGATGGAATTCCAAATTTTATTAAAAAGTTGGTATTATTATAAAATTCATATGAAATAATATAATTTATTTCAAATCATCAAGATCATCAAGAAAGAATTAGAAATCTTAAAAAAAATTGTCAAAAAAAAAGTAGTTAAAAGTTTTTGAGTCGAAAATGAAACCTTTTTAAATTTAATTTCTTTTTCGTTTTTTCTCTGAGACATGTAAATAATATAGGTAAATAATATAGATAGAATGTACAGATTCCCCGTTTTCATTTGATACCAATATTAGTATTATAAAATGCATATAAATATTTTAAATATTCGTTTGTAGTCCTTTTAACTTTAAAATCCTTTTATAAGGACATAAAAATCGGAATACGCAATTTTATAAGAGGAATTTATTTTCACATGCTTATCAACTTTTCCATATGTGAATGCTTTTTTCAAAATTGTTACAGGGTGTATATGAAGAAAATTATTATTAAAAGCAATAATAACATCTAGTTTCCTTTTATTCGAATAATCGAATAATTTTTAATTATTCGATTATTAACCGGCTAACGTAAAACCTCAAATAATTATTTGTCGAATAAACCGAATAAGACAAAAACCCGAATAATTGAATACCCTACTATTTATTCAAGATGTTGCAGCCATGTTACAAATTTGATTTATATTCAGATTCAAGAATTTTAAGATCATTTTAAGAGATTTTAAGCTTTGATTTAAAATATACAAAAGGGTCGGAATTATATTAGACTTTTATAGAATATATTTTTATGAAAACGTTCACAAAGTGCCGGTTCACACAGGGAAATCTCTATTTGCAGCAAAAAGTTGGCGAAAATATTTTGACTTTTTTGGAAAAATACAAATTGTTATATAGAAAAAGTGTGTAGTAAAGTGTTCTAATATTTCTACTCAAAATTAGTGTCGACTTAGTGTGGACAACGATCTACATAATATTGGTGCATAATTTCTGTTCCACGATAAATTGTATCGTGATTGTTTCATAGTTACCATAATACCAAGGTTTTCACAATTGTTTATTGTTGTCCCTAGTTACCACTGACACTATCAAAAAATCCTGCCATAAACTTAAAAAGCTTCTAATAGTTTTTTTTACGGTTTCAATAAAATTACAGTTTGTGTGATTGTCACAGCTTATGAAGTTAAGCGCTAAAAAGGAAATATGATACGAGCAGTTAACTGCTGGAACACACTAGGAAACTTTTTTTGGGAAACTTTTGGTTTTGCGTGAGAGAGAAAGAGAAAGAATATCATTTATCTCGCTCGCGGTACGGAGTTTCTCGTACTCGGAAACTTGTTTTGTTATTCTTCTCATTCGTACAACAACAAATCAATGCAATTAATACGTAGTTTCTGAAACAAAAGTCTCTATGTGTGGACATTAATGAAATTTCAAAAGAGAATTAAGAAAAAGTTTCTCAACAAAAGTTTCCTAGTGTGGACCAGGTCTAAAATGCTTAGACTTGGTTCACACTGGGAAACTTTTGTTGAGAAACTTTTGATTTTGTGTGTGAGGGAAAGAGATGGTTGATATTTCTTTCTCTCATACACAAAAATCAAAAGTTTCCCGAAAATTTCCCAGTGTGAACCAGGTTTTAATTCGGTCTTTGAATGACAATTATAAATTACGACACATTCATAATTTGTTTTGACAGTTCATCGCCATGTTGTTTTTTCATTTCATTTATCATTTTTTAAAATATTTGTGTGTGTATGATACAAAAATACGTTTATTACATTATTTTAACAAATTAAGTTATATATTTCCTATTTATTTGCACTTTACTTTTTTATGTGATTCCAACTAATGAAAATAAACAGCTGATTATGGTAAATACCCGATAAAAATTTGGGATGACACACTTTTATTCGTACGTAATTTAAACTAAATTACATACAGCTTGTGTAATTCGCAACTGAAATTTTGTAATTATGTTCGTAATTGTACATAACTTCTTGAATTTTCATGCCGATTTAATGTCCATTTAATGTCATTCCCCAAAAGCGCATCATATTTTTTATAACAGAAATTTTTATGTTCAAAGTTCTTAATATAACATTAATTACCAGTAATATATACATGATTTGTCTTATAAAGATTTTATTGTGCCAGCTATTCCGGCGGCATAGCCTTTTCCTTGCTCGACACAAAAAGTTAATTTAGGTAAAAGTTATTACTTTTTTTACATTGTGTTTGGAAACGATTTTTTTCAATATGGTAACATAATGATTAATAAAATTTAAAACCATATCAAGATGAATCCAAATTGAAAGAATTAATGCAAAGATATTTGTTTTATTTCGACCGTCAAAGTATGCTCTTGACGTTGTGATTCGTACTTGCATACATAATTTTCTGAAAAACCGACCAAAAAAGTTAATTTTTTTGACTTTCTGCCTATAAGGTTAATTTTATGACATTTAACATATTTCTTGAGGACTGCTCCTTATTTTAAATCTTTAGCATTCATTTTGTCAATTATTTTATGATCCCGCCTGTAAAAATACATTTTTAAAATAATTTTTATGTAATTTTGCAATTCCATTTTTATTTTTTCGAATTTTTACGTTTTTTTTTGACATTGCTCTTTACATTCATTCATACTTTCTGTATCACGCTCTATTAAAAAAATATGTATTTTTACAAAAGAAAGCATTTAAATTTGCATTAAAAAGAATCAATGGTGCATCAAAACTTTTGAACTTTCACAAATTAGAGAGCCTCTATATAAAGGTGTGTACGTAGTGTTCGTTAAGGAACGGTGTAAATAATAAAACGTCGTCATAATAAGCATCAAAAGTTTTCTGTTCGAAAGTGAATTGCGGCCTCCTCTAAGACGGTTTATTTTTTTATCATTGCTTCTTTGACCTGGTTCACACTGGGGAACTTTTGTTGAGAAACTTTTGATTTTGTGTGTGATAGAAAGAGATGGTTGATATTTCTTTCTATTTCTGGTTGATATTTCTTTCTATCTCTCACACACAAAAATCAAAAATTTCCCAAAAAAAGTTTCCTAATGTGAACCAGGTCTTTAAAACCTAATATTTTAGCAAATACAACTCGCTGGTGAATAATACAGTGAAATGTAGGAACATTAATTTCTACTTTTATTGATTGGCCAACAAATCCCTGATTATGTCCAACCATCGCAACAATACTATCATTAATAAGAATAGCGGATAGCTTTAATACAAACAATCATTTAACTTGTGTCACAAATATCGACGCTTTCGTCAATGCATACCGATTCGTACTTGAATTTTCCATAATTCCTGAACTAAAGTTTAAGGATATTGCTTTAAATTTTAAAACAAAATATATTTTTCATTTAGTATAGGCTCTACTAAATGGTTGTTATTATGCAGAATTACAGTTGTCTCCTTTGCCAGCTATATTTCCCCAGACATAGAAAAAGCTACATATAATGAAGCAGTAGTTGCAGGTATTCCGAAACCAAAACATATTTTGCAGAATTGATATTTTTCGAAAATTGATCTTTCGCGGGGAGTCAGAGTGTAATGGAGGTAAAGACTATTGATGCTGTTCCTCTTTTTTACTTTAGCTATATTCTTCGCGAATTTATTTCGAAGTATTTGTATTTAGATAATTTTATTATTCTTCAGCATAATCAAAATAAAATCGTAGTCCTTCAGATTCTGCCTTTGGCGTATAGTTATTGAATCCATTCTCAGGGCAGATACTAAATAGGGCCTGTTCGGAAATGCATCAGTATATTGCTTATGAAAAGTCTGCTAATGTATAGACAAAATATTTTTATTTAAAAATGTGTAAATGAAAACAAATATCACTAAATAATTAAAAATCTAAATACTAAAACCCCGTTCACATGATGCAATTATTCTCAATTCAAGCCCTCGTTCAACCTCCAATTATGTACTGAATTACAATTTTTGTATCATACACAAACACTAATATTCCACAAAACGAATTACGAATGAGTCGTAGAAACGGGTTAATTGGCTTTCGTCATTCAGAGTTCATGGAAACATGGTATATTACTCCAACACCTCATCAAACATTTTTATGATGCTTTTTTGCGCATCATATATTTGTGTTAAACATTTCGAAACGTACTGCGCATCAAATACTGCACAGTGATGCATTTCCGAACAGCTGTAGAATTAATTACAACCACCTTAACAGTATTGATCGGATGTTATCCAGTGGCCCTGTTGCAGATCAAGGAAAAAAGTTTGCAAAATGAATCGTAGAAGTATTTCTTTTATGACAACGGCTGTAAAATTTACATACAAATATTGTAGATGATGCAATTATTCGTAGTTCACGCTCTTATTCATCATTCAACCCCCAATTACATACTAAATGACATGATTAGCCATACAAAATTTCAGCTGCGAATTACGAATGAATGAGTGTCATCTCTAATTTTTATCGGGTATTTATCATAATCAGCTTTTTGTTTTCATTGGTGCAAAAAAAGAAAATATGCAACTTAATTTGTTAAAATAATGTAAGACCTGGTTCACACTGGGAAACTTTTGTTGATAAACTTTTGATTTTGTGTGTGAGAGAAAGAGATGGTTAATATTTTTTCTCTTTCTCTCACACACAAAAATCTCCTCTCTAACGCAAAATCAAAAGTTTTCCAAAAAAGTTTCCTCGTGTGAACAAGGTCTAACAAACGTATTTTTGTATCATACACAAGCACTAAGAGCCGGCACACAAAAAAAAAATTGTTTTCTCACCCACTATAGTGGGTAGGGTATTACGTATTTGTGCTAATGTTTGTAACACCCAAAATCAGAATCACTTTCTGAATCGATTTAGCTATATCCGTCTGTCTGTGTGTCCATGTAAACCTTGTGCGCACGCTACAGGTCACAATTTTCAATATAATTTAATGAACTTTGGCAAATACTATTGAAAATATTTGAAATCGGTCCATTATTTTATAGAACGATAGCTTTATAGAACGTTAAAGGACACTACTCATTTTTTGTAGTGATAGGGTCTCATTTGACACTAGTCCCCATACAAACTCGCCTTCAGGAAATATCTTGAAGGTCAAAATTCTCTTTTTAATTACTAATAAAACTATTAAAATATACATAAATAACTTTGAAGTAGACGTAAATTACTTTACTGAAATTTATAAGGATAGGTCCATATTTACACCTGCTCCCTCATAAGCCCTCTTGTAGAAAATCTCTTTATTTTGTCAACAATAACTAAAAATATTTCACAATACGGTTAAAAAACAAATTAAATCCTTTATTTAAAAAAATAATCCACTTTTTTAATATACTGACTGATGTAGGGTATCGTATAGTAGGCAATGTCCGACTATACATACATACTATTTTTTTTCTTTTTCCCCCAAATATACAAATATCACTTTTCAGTGGAAATACATATCCAAAAAACCACCTACTGTCAAAATTTCACGATTCTAGGATTAGCCATTTGGCCTGTGCGATGATAAATCAGACTGTCAGATAGATAGATAGATAGATAGATAGATAGATAGATAGATAGATAGATAGATAGATAGATAGATAGATAGATAGATAGATAGATAGATAGATAGATAGATAGATAGATAGATAGATAGATAGATAGATAGATAGATAGATAGATAGATAGATAGATAGATAGATAGATAGATAGATAGATAGATAGATAGATAGATAGATAGATAGATAGATAGATAGATAGATAGATAGATAGATAGATAGATAGATAGATAGATAGATAGTTAGATAGATAGATAGATAGATAGATAGATAGATAGATAGATAGATAGATAGATAGATAGATAGATAGATAGATAGATAGATAGACAGAAGAATATATTTAAATTAAATTATTTAATACAATTAATGACAAAAAACGTAGACAATTTCATTGAATCGTTTTATTTAGCACATGGACTTACATTTCTATTACATATTTACACTCTTTAATATTCTCAATTCTTATTTATTTAACATTCTTAAATTCAACAAATTCAGATTATATTTTTCTTTTTTTTATTATTACTATTTTTTTTCTTTTAAAACTATTATGTATATATATGTTTTTGCTATCACTTATTTAGCAAATTCAAATACTCGCGGTGCACTGATTTCTGCATTCATGTTTTTCTATTTATTTAATAATTGAAATACTTTATCAAAATAAGTAAGAAAGAGACGATAACAGTGGATATCAAGTGGCTGCGAAAGTATGGTTATGATCTTTTTTTAAGCGATTATTTCAAAAGTAAAAGAATAATTTATTTCAGTGATGATGTAAAGATTATGTTTTGTTATAGTTTTAAAGTCGTAATTTGTGAATACATAAAGTATTTTTTTAAATGTTAACAGTTTTTTAAATAAAAAGTAAAAATATAATAATAGAACAGATAACAGCTACATAAATACAAATTTAAATAGGCAATACACTTAAAAAATTAGTTTTTAAACATTTTGAAAATAAATAATGCCATGCACTAGTGGTACCATAGAAGATCATATGCCAAATGTCATTGAATTATCTCAAAAATTGCGACCTATAGTTTTATTACGACCTATGGGGGTACAGTTGTATGGGGGCCAGGTGAAATAATGGACCGATCTTAACCATTTACAAAAGGCTTCGTCCCTGGGACAGACTGTCGATAGTTTTAACGTGAGCACCTGCCGTGTCGGCCTTATCTCATCCACTGGGTAGACTTGAGAACGGTCTACCATCGCCCCTTAGTCTTCAATGAAGACTCAGGTGGCAATTTTTGCACATTGGCTATGACCGGTACCATGCGCAAGTACTTTGCTGGAGTACTCGAGCTATCTAATCTCTTGCCAAAGTAGTCACGTTGTAAAACAACCACACTACTTTGGCTCTGTTGATTCGGCAACAGCACCTAGAGACGTAACCGGTGGACCGAAGCACGATCCATCAATAAGCCGTAGACATCGTTCTTACTCACAGTGACACGCTGTGGCAAGTCGAATATGAACAGAGTAAACTCTAAACATATCTGGACAAGGAAGGAAACTTAATCGGTATCTCTTGTATATGATATCTTTCATCCATCATCATTCAACCCAGCACACATCTCATTTATTCGACACATTCGTAGAGAAAAACATACGACACATTCATTTAGGTATACGGGTGGATGAGTCCCGCATACCTCTACATTCATTCTTTATCATATACAATTGACACCAACTCATTTCCAACGCTTAGTCCCACAGTCACTCCTCTGTGGGGTATCTGTTGATTTTCGGCAACAGCACCGAACCTTATCCCGAAATATTGACTATTATCATGCATCAGTCTTTTAACCGCCACTTATTCTCTTCCCGCGAATTTGGGTTCAACCAACAGCCACTACGTGGATCCCGAAGGAACCTCAACCAACTGACCAGCCAGGACATAGTCCTGCGGGCAACTGGCCACCCGTAGTACCAGATTATGCGGTGCTCTGGTCAGACCTCTGGCAATCTATGCAAGGACTAAGCCAAGCAGTAGACTGAGACACCAATTTTTCAATCCCGGTCAGATTGGAGGTATTGGGTCCTCTTTATACCCCGGGATTGCAATAACACCAAGGCGGAGGTCTTCGCCAAGGTAACATACCCCCGGGGTGACGTCCCTGGGACAATAGAATGTCATGTACCAAATTTTATTGAATTATCTTCAAAATTGCAACTTGTAGTATGATTACAAGACAGACGGACGCACATAGCTAAGTCGACTCAGAAAATGATTCTGAGCCGATTGGTATACTTTGAGGTGGGTATAGGATATATAACATCTATTAACCTGTTTTCTTTTACATATCTCGAATTTGTATAGATGTCAGATACTAATATTTTCAGAATGTATTTTTTGTTTATAAATTCTCTTATTGTTCGATTTGAAGGCGACCAATCAGTGGTTGTAAAGGGCCATCATCTATTGTTGCTAAATGCTAAAATAAAATCACAAAATAATACAAACAAAAATTAATATCTTTATTATTTGAATATCTTTGCACAGCTAATAGAAACTGAAAACAAAAAAAATTAAATTCTATTTGTAAAACATATTAATCAAAACATCGTCATCATGATGTGTGATCTGTGAAAATCTGGCATCTAACATTAGTATGTGCTTCTGTGGTGGCTTGCCACAAATGTTCCGCCACAATATATTATTTTATATACATACTAGTCATTGGCAATTGTTGTTGCTCGGTAATCGTATTGTCATTCATTTGTTGCTGCTGGTGCTATTGTTGTCATCACAGTAGTCGCCGAACAAGGATGATATTGTTAATATTTGTGTATTAGGTTGATGTGACATCCGTCTAGGTAAAGCTTACATGGCTGAACAAGGATGATATTGTTAACATTTGTGTATTAGGTTGATGTGACATCCGTCTAGGTAAAGCTTACATGGGTCCGACATGTTATTTCAGGATTTTGGTCTCAACATACATGTGTGGATTTTTACTAGATAATTATTTGATAAACAGTCAGCAAATCAGAGATTGGCCTCTTCATCATGGCAACTAATACAGAAGTCATTATAAGAACTGAGTTTTAGCCTCTGCGTACCCAGTGACCAGTGTCCAGTTATGACCGCGATAAAGTTGATGAGATGGATCAAAGAGATTGGTGAATGTCTCAATGACTTTATCTAGTATATGTGGACCCTTCGGACATATTTCATTGCCCGTTTTGAGTTACTATTATGAGCGTCAAGTTTCCAATTAATTAGATTGTTCCATAGTTAGGCCCGAGTATTTGGCACTTCCAGACAGTTTTAATGTAGTTTCATTAATTTTATGAGTTCCGGATTGTATCAACTTGTATCGCCTTGTTTTTAGTACAAATTCCGTTTTGGCTGTATTTCTATATTTCTGCCAGAATTTTTAGATTTTTACTGCGTCAACTGTGTAGGCAAATGTTTTGATTCTCTTGCTTCCTATGACGTTTAGAATTGAGAACATTCCATAGTAGCGGCGTTAGTATATATTGTGGTTTTTGGTGGTTTGTTGCTTAGGAGACTTGTCCCTTTTATCCCCTTTAATATTAAGAATGCCACAAAAATGAATTCCTTTTAATTTTTGGATTTTCTATGTGACTAACTCGTTCGAGTAGCGCTGATTCGGTAGGTCTTCCTTTTGTTTATTTACGTCAAGATACCTATGACCTTATCTTTGCATAGGCTAATTGGTCTAAAGTCTTTTAGCCTAAGCATGAAAGGTATTCTGTCTTTTATATAAAAGTTTTAAGGTTGCATTTAGTATTAAGTGGCAGCGTACAGAAGACTATAGCCAACCTCGTTCAACAATGATTCTTGGTCACAAAAGAACTCTCCCATGCCTGAAACTGATCCGATAGGCAGGACAACTAATGGTGGTTTTAAGTTTTGAAGGAAACTTTAGTTATTATACATCCCTATAGACGACTGTAACGTTGACGTTTTCTTTCTTTACGTTCATTGACAGAGGGGGGACACATTAGGTTTGTACGGAAATATATCAATTGATGCGGCAAAGGCCCGTCCATATTCTCCGAATCTCAATTCCTGTCCTAGAATCTTTGTATTTGTAGACTCTAAGAATGATGATTCCATAGAAATAGAAGATCTTCTTTATCAGTTTTCTGGTGCCATCGCAGTTTTTGCGGCCGGTAACACCGTACAACAAATTGGGAAAAATTGCTGCACACATGAGCAAGATCCTATACGTTGGAAACTACATACTTGATATAGTTAAACTACATTTTTGGTTTTTTATTTTCTGATCGTTTCTTCCTTTAAAAGGACTTTAAAGTTTAAGAGGAAGAGTAAGTATAATTATATTTAGCTTAAATTTGGTTTGGTCTAGTAGGTCAATATAGGTATCGATTGAAAGAGGAGAATAACAGTATTTTTACAAATAAAATAGTTTTAAAATGTTAAAATAAAAAAATTAAAAAAATGACCTTTTAAATTTTAATCCTTTAATATCCTTATTTTCTATAGTCAGTTTTTTTAGAAAAAAAAATATGTTATATTTACAAATATGGAGTTGCAGACTCCCAAATTTAATGTCTTTATCTTTATTAGTTCTTTGTAAAAAAAAATTAAAAGTTAAGATGTATTCAAATTAAAAAATTTTTGTTGAGAATATTTTGTTTAATTTTATTTATTATTTATACCAATTACCTACCCCCATTATCCCAATGTCTGTTAATTTTTTATCCTAACGTTAAATTGACAGTTTTCAGACAAAATATCTACCAATTAAACATAAATATAAAATTTTATTTCGTATGATTATGACGATTTAGTGATTAAAACATGCATGTTCCGAATTCTAAAATCCACTTCAGGATTATATGATAAGCGCAATATTAATATAAATATAAAATATAATATAATTAATATAAACATTAATATCACAATGAAAAGCTACATAAAAAACGTTTATATATGTATACATAAATCTCTCCTCTTATTTTTATAATATACATATTTGTTTAACAAATTGTCGCATTATTGTTGTCTTGTGCAGGCCTTTAATCTCTATTTGACTCTAGCCCACATTCAGAAAATTAATTTTTCTTCAATATGTCGCAATTGAAATAAAATTCAACATAAATATTTTATTTGCTAAAATAAATCACATTTGAAAGAAATTTACAACTGGTGTAGGCCAAGTCCGGCTATACTTTCCTAACTTGTTTAAATATTTATGTATATTGTGGTTTACTAATTGCTCATGATATACCTTCGCACTGTATTTGTATTTTTTAATAAAAACTATATAATAAACTACTTTGATAACATTATTGGGATGTCAAAGATATTTTTAAAAGATAAGTATATAGAATTTAGAATAACTATAGAGTTCGGAATAATTGTGTTAAATTAAAAAGGAAAATATAATTTCCAAGAAAGGAGTTTTAACATGAAAGGATAAAAATGCAAGATATCCTTAATCGATTGTTATCCTTTCATATTCTTCAAAGTTTCCACTTTTTTTTAACTTTTTATCATAGATATAAAGAAACTCGGTTCCACAATAACAAATTTCTAATTTTTCTACATAATATTTTAACAAAAAAAGGACTTTGAAATTTTCAGAGGGGAAAATTTTATTAATTAATTTATTGAGATATTTAAAAAATATTATACAAATTAAAAAAATGGAGCTATAAAGACCAAATTTCTAATGTTATTATTATAATGAATATTTTTTGTTGAACAATTTCCTATAAAATTTCAAGGATAATAAAGGATAAACTTTTATAAGGATATTTTTTACATCTTTTTATTCTTTAAAAATAAAACAAAATACGTGCTAAAAATACTAAAATTGTCCTCTTTAGTTTGATACCCATATTGTTATAATAGGGTGGCTTAAAATATTTTATAAAAATTTTTGAAAATTGTATGCACCTAAAATTTTAAAGTCCTTTTAAAAGCACAAACGAGCAGAAAATGAAAAACTGAGTACGCAGTTATACCATATAAATTATGTGCTTTCGTATGTATTTGTTTTGGTTCTTGTGTGAAAAATGGTGTTGGACGGTGTAATGAGATGGGCCTTCACCTCTTCTTTGTACGATCTTGTTTGTGGAGGCATGTTTTGAACGTTAGGTCTTTGAAAATACACCTTTGCCGCTTAAGTGCTACTTCGAATGGTACATTTCCAAGATTGCCTTTAGAATCATCATTGAGTGTTTTTGCCTATTAGAGTGAGTTTTTCTCTTGCCTCGTAACTGTTGATACCAAGCAGATTTACTATTTATATGTAAAACAAGTTGTGGTAAAGGCCCTTTTAAACGGATTTTTGTGTTTTGAAGTCTAGAGTTTAAGGCCGAAAAAGATGCTTCGAAGGCACCGAATCTTTCTGTGAATATTTCTCTTGTATAATGATCGACATGGTCTAGAGTCTAGAGTTTAAGGCCGAAAAAAATGCTTCGAAGGCACCGAATCTTTCTGTGAATATTTCTCTTGTATAATGATCGACATGGAGAAAGCTGGTATGGTGGTAGATATGGAACTAAAGATGGGGTTTCTACAGGATTTGATTCTGTTAGGACCTGTAAAGCCTTTGTGGTACAGAATAATGTTGCACCAAACCGATCTGCTACTGACTTGATTGAAGTGATTTTCTTTCTAAATGTAAATGAATTTTCCATTATACATATGAATATACAGTGCTGACCACTGAGTGCTGGCCCCCCAAAAAAATCGATTTAAAATTAACAACAATCTTTAAAATTTTTTTCACCTCCCTGCACAAATAATTGTGAATAAATGTACTATGAATAAATACTTGTAATTATATTAACAAATAAAATTTACATTTTATTTAGGGTTTTAGTTAGAAAAAAAAATTATTTAAATTATTTATTTATCTTTGTATAAAAAGCAAAATCTTTAAATGTTTGTGTAAATATGTTCGTTTGTTCGACATAGAAAAATCAGTACAAATGGCTGGGATTTTTTTGTTTCAGTTAAAGAATTTTGCGAAATATTTTAGTTACAGTGAATAAAAATGAAATAAGAAAAACAAAAAATATATAATAAATAAAATAATTTCAAATAAAATAAACTAAATTTTTTTTAATTTAAAATAAATTTAATTTTATAACGCATGGTTGGAAATTTGATGACAAAAAAAAATAAGAAGAAAAAAAAACAAAACAAACGTCAAATTTATAGACTGTTTTAATTTTAATAAAAATAAATTCTAATTTTATCAAAAATTGGTCTGGTTACAACAATAATAATGAAACAGTGATTGACTAAAATGTTGTATTTTATTTAATAAATTTTATGTTATTTCCCTTTTTAACGAAAATAAAAAATATATTTTGTTACAAACTGATAAATTGTTTATTGCAAAATGTGACAAGTGTCAAAGAAAATCTATCAAATTTATTTTTAAATACAAAGTTTTTATTATTTTCTAATAAAAATTAAATAAATATAATAAAAAATACTTTGAGTTTTTATATACAAAATATTTGTCACTATAGTATGGGTAAAAAAACGGTATATTGAACTTACTACATACATATGTGTGTATTTTTCTTATTTAATTAATGAATTAATTTATTATATAACAAGTTATTTTTAAAACCTCAAAACATATAAAAATTTTATTTCGTTAAGAAACTATTAGTACGTATGATTAATATTTAATTATTCTACTTTAAATACGAAACGCATACGTACAGTAGGTATAATATATTAACAATAATATATTATACTGATCAGCAGTAATTCTGAAAAAAACTGGATTTATTAGTAATCGTATCAAAAATTCCCATGAATAGGGTTCTATAATTGAAACGAAATGTCGACTTTACGACTTTTTTCATTTAGTTAAAAGTCGACTTTTCGACTTTTTGCATTTTATGAAAAGTAGACTTTTCGACTATTCGATTTTTTCGACTTTTTTTGACTTTTCGACATTTTCCGACTTTTCGATTTTTTCTACTTTTTGACTATTTTCGACTTTTTTCCACTTTCTTAAAATTTTCGACTATTTTTGACATGTTTCTACAATTTTCGAGTTTTCGACTTTTTCCGGCTTTTTTCGACTTTCTTCGACTTATCAACCTTTTTCGACTTTTTTCGACTTTCAGACTTTTCGACTTTTATTAAAAAAGTCGACTTTTTGACTTTTAGTAGATTAGAGGCAAAAGTAAAGTATGTTGTAGTCATCAGAATTTTCTGAAGGGTTGTGCGGCTCTGTACATGAAATTATATGAGTGGATGCAATTCTTTTAAATCATTAATCTAATTTAGTTAGACCTGGTCAACACTAGAAAAGTTTTGTTGAGAAACTTTTTCTTAATTCTTCTTTGAAGCTTCCTTAATGTCCACACATAGCAACTTTTAATTACCTTGATTTGTTTTTGTACAAATGAGAAGAATAACAAACAAGTTTCCGAGTACGAGAAACACCGCACCTCGATAGTGATGAATGATGTTTTTCTCTCTCACGCAAAATCAAAACTTTCCCAAAAAAAAGTTTTCTAGTGTGGACCGGCAGTTAGATGTGTAACTAGAGTGTTTGAAAGTACAACATAAACTATTCATTTAACGCATTGGGTAAGTTTATAAAAAAAACACCTCACCGTGTTGTGACTGCATTCCGTGGAAAAAGATGTGCTAACCTCTAGCAGCAGGGACTGTATATTGCTGGTATTAAATACATTCTCGGCGTTTCTTGGAATTATTTGGCCTGTCGTAGAATATATACCACGACACCGGCAGCCCACAGGGTAGAGTCTAGGACTTTGTCTTATCCCGGTTATTGAAGGGTGATGGCTGTTAATTAAACCCAAACACGCGGGAAGGGAATGTTGGTGAAAATAGAGGGATAAGTTTGATGCTGTTGCCGAAGCAGATACCCAGCAGAAGAATTAGTCCACTCGTATATTTAGAATAAGAAAGGATTTTGTCCTCAATGAAAATGTCGGATAAATAAGAAGTGTGCTAGATTGAATGGAAAGCATTGAAATTCTCTTCTTTGTCAGTTTATGTTCACTGTTAATACCAAACTTGTCACAGTGATATTTTTGCATCTCGGAAGTTATGCAACGGGGTAGTAATGGTCAGAGATTCAATAGTTCGAGCACTGGGGCATAGTTCCGGCAGAACCACCTGCATGTTCTTTGTTATTTATACAGCTCATTACAATGTGATTGTAAAAGTACCGCCGGCAGACAAGGCTATTAAGCCTGATGTTCACATGAAACACATCAACTTATGTATATCCAATTAGATTACATACCATCAGACTAACATTGGACTTTCTTCTCGTTTCATTTCATGGCATTGTTTTGGAAAATGCCTTTAAATCCGCTCTAGTTTTGCATTTGTTAAGACTTGAAGACGTTCTTCAAGTTCTCTGCCTCTAATAACAGTGAGTGAGTGTCTGAAGGCCCATATGAGCTTTGCCTTACTCACTTATATCCGAACGCAGCCTATTGTCATATATGCGTTTCGATTGGAAAAATATTCATTAGGCAGAGTAAAGGGGACAATATGAAATTCGGTTTTGTTTCTAGTTTACATATATTTTGGCCTTGTGGGATATACAGTGATCAAGAGCCTGTTCCCTTTGATTGGTTTGAGTGTTCCCATACATGGTACTACTTTTTTCCTCTTTCATTGTACTTTTAACCTGTTCCATCAATTCCGACGTTGGTGTGAACTTAGGAGAATAAAAGGGGAGATAAACAGATGTAAGTTATATGTTGGAAAGCTCTTGTTACATCAACGTAGCATTCGGAATTGACAATCTTGTTGCAACATATTGTTTTCACAAAGTAAGTGATGAGACCAACACAAGAAATCTGCTCAAAATGAACAAGTCTTAGGTAAGTCTGATGGTACGTATTCTGCGGGGACATGCAGGAAAAATTGAACGTGTGTAGATGTAGAGCATGCCCTTGTTACAACAAAGTAGCATTCGCAATTGACAATATTGTTGCAACATATTGTTTCCACAAAGTAAGTGATGAGACCAAGACAATAAATATGCTCAAAATTATGATACGTATTCTGCGTGGATACATAGAAAAATTGAACGTGTGATTTTAGGAATTTCGTCCAGGAAACTGAGTTTCTGAACATTGAGAAATAATAATTCAATGAACAATCTTCTTTGATGAAAAGGCGCGCACAACAGGTCTGATAGGTGTTAGTTAGTTGGTTAGTTAGTTAATTGGTTAGTTAGTTACAAATATACCTAGAGCCAACAACAAGCCCGGTAGAGGTCCTGTTGTGGGCTCTTTTCTCAGTGCCTCTTGAGGAAATCGTACATACTACCTCCGGTCTTCTAGACTAGAACACAAAACTACCGGAGGTCACTACTTATTATTTAATTAGAAACATAATTTATAAAAATAATTCACGATCCTTGATTTAATTACTTAAAAATACGCATACTATCAAGGCAAATAAAATGTTTGTAAAAACATAAAAATATTCTTACTCGTACAAGTCCTTGAAATAGTAAAACAAAGAAATGTTGTGCATCAGATAAAAATAAAAATGAAAAAAAAAAATACCAAAAACAAAAAAGTAAAATTAAAAAATAAATAAAAATTTATAAAATTAAAATTCGAATACAATATGTATACATATAATAATGTCCCTAGTTTTAGTTTAATGACAAAAAACTAATATATCAAAGTGTAACTACATTAATTTATAGGGGCATTGTTAGTTTATTAGGGAGGTTTAAAGAACGGTAGATCATTTTTAATAAAAATAATAAATTTTTTAAGTTTCCTTAATGTAGCTTGAACAAGTTTTTTTATTTTAATATTAGCTAAATTTCTAAAAATATTTTTAGATTGAGACTTTTGAGAATACTTCAGTATTCTCAAAATTAATTATGAATCTGATCAAAACCCTTAACCCTACATAATCCTTACAGGTGGCAAAATTATTTTTATTTTAATTTTAATATTAAATAATTGATTTTTTTGTACTTGTATTAATTTTTATAATTTGTTTTATTTGAGGAAAACATAATTTTGTTTAACCACTTGTTGTCTGTCAGATTTTTATGTGTTCTAACTGTCAACTTTAATTAAAATTTTAAAATTTTTAATTGTAATAGACATTATGTGTCGTCAACTACTGATTGATTAGAATTTATTTTAATTGTTTGTAGTACATACATGCAAACATACAAATACATATATGTATATGTACCAATTTCAATTGTTATAGAAAGCCAAACAAAAAAAGAATAAAAATACGAGGTCTTTCTTCGTTTAGTTGCCTAGAAGATCCCACGGTCTGGTTGTTTGTCAAAATGATCAAGATTATAACGAAAAAATTAAGCAAAATCAAAAAAAAAACACAACAATGAAAAATTATTTTTAAGATTCTGATAAGTATGACTGTTCTTCGAGTTACCAGGCCCATATATGTTTTGAGTAGATACTATATAGAATCTACTGAATATGTCTGTGTAATATAGAAAATATCGGGGGGACTTAATTATTGCAATAATCACCTAATAGCACTCCTTTTCCTATATGAAATAGGCTTTTAACAATGTCAAATCACATAAAATTCCACATTCTATCCGCTCTATCCGATCTATTGTAATAAAAACTCTTTTTTATAGGAAGGTGCCCGCTTCTGCGAACGTACGTAACTAGTATTTGTGCGATGCGATGTCGCCAAATTGTTAACAGTTTTGGATGGTTGGTTAACATGGTAACTTCGTTTTGAAAGTCCACACTCCACATATCAGATGTGAGAAATCTCCGGAGAACATTATGTTTTAACCCAAATAGCTCGCCAAAGTTAGCTCACTGCATTCGCAGTGAAGTTGGAAGACGGCTTCTTTCTTTTTTTTTTTTGTCCTTGAAACTGTCTAGTTATTACTGCCAGTACTCCGGCCCCTGGGGCATATTACCTTGGTGAAATCTCCACCTTGGTGTTATTGCTATCCCGGGGTAAAGATGGAACTGATGCAAAAATTTGTGAAAGATCGGGAAAGCCTCCATATATTGGAGATTAGTACTGATTTAGTATGCCTTTTTACGCTTCGAGGAAGTTTCTCGGTACTGTTGTCATCTCAACAGGATATATTTATTCATGCTATTCGACTAATTTTCGGGTATTTATTGGGTTCACTTAACTTTGGAGATTAGATAGCTCGTGTACTTCAACTAAGTTCTTGTGCATGGACCGTCTCTGTCATGTACAAAAATTGCCACCTGTGTTCTTCAATGAAAGATTCAGGGGCTAATGGTAGACCATTCAAGTTAACACAGTGGATAAAAAACACCTTGAAAAAAGGCCATCAAGGCAGGCCCAACTCATTGCCAGCACCTCGAGTTATAAACTGCCTAGTGCATTTCTAACTGAAAGAAGTCCTTATTATCATGGCTTCTCTACATGTGTCCAGATTAATCTTGTGGGTAAAAGTATTGATAGAACCCAACGTAGTTGCTACTGAAACGGTGTTGAAGACATCTAGATCGGAACCTTTTCTGTCTGTTCATTGCTATTGTAATCTCTATTCGCAGGGATCGCTAATGCCAGACAGGCGACCAAGTCTTCATTAATAGATATGACAAAAATTCTCTCACACACAAAATCAAAAGTTTTTCAAAAAAGTTTCCCTGTGTGAACCGACACTTACTAGTGAATAGTCTATATGACACCAGTATAACTATCGTGGCAATATAGTTATACAGTTGTCGGAAAAGTTTTCGTTATTTAGAACATAGAAGTTACACATGATAGTGATTAATATTTTTGGGTTTACACGATTGGTATAAAATAATAACAAAGTAAGATGGAAACAGCTGATCTTTTTGAATCTTTTCAAAAAATGAAATGATTTAAAATTTCCATCCGTATTCTCTCTCAATGTGTGATGATTTTATTACATATTGTGATCACACAAGTACGATCACGTCCGTACTTGTGTGATCGTGTAAACCCGACTTTTTATTTTTGTGTGTGAGAAAAAGAAATATCAACTATCTCTCACACACACAAAATAAAAAGTTTCACAAACAAAATTTCCCTGTGCAGAACCATACTTACTAGAATAAATCGTAAAATTTCGACAACATCAACTAGATGATACAGTGTTCAAAGTGAATTAGAAGTAATAGTGAATTAGTTGTCGATCGGAATTTCTCTACCAAAGTGTGGCAACCCCAAAAAAGCATCATAACTATAGTAAGTTGTATTTGCAGCGGAAGAACGCACTTGTCCTATAAATTCTATTGTATTTTATTTTGGTACATAAAGTGCCGATGTGATCGTTTGATATTCGACAACTATACAAGTGCAAAGAAATTTGTTATTAGATGTATATCATATCAAAATAAATTTATCATAAATAATATACGGTGTGAGTAAATATATGTATGTATAAATAATATATAGAATAAAAAATATATATAAATATTTATATAATATACATATGATTATACTCTTAAGACGAAAATAAAATGAAATCAAGGCATCACAAAAATGATCATAATGACGATGATATTTTAATCGAATTAGGGACAATTGTGCATCACAATCGTCAAATATTAAAATGAAAAAAAAACTACATACGAAGAGTTGAATTACTTAATTCGGCTTCTGGTTCACAATAGCTAATTAACCCATTTCCACGACACATTCGTAATTCGTTTGATTGTTCAGTTATTCGCTAATTATTCGCAAAAATGAAAATAAACAGGTGTTTATAATAAATAGCCGTTAAAAATTAGAAATAACACTTATTCTGTCTTAATTCCAGTGTACACTTAATAAGGTAGCCTCGTCCGCACAGCTGATCATCAGCTTTTACAATCTTATCTGTCAAAATTCCTGTTTGTTTACATAGAAAAAAAATCGCAAAAGGTGTAAAAATTTTAAAAAGTGAAGAAAATTATGGTTTTAAAGGAGTTTTTTAGGTCAATCGTGATTAAATGTCTTTGTTATCCTTCTCTCTTGATAAAAAAAGAAAATCTTTAGCTCCGGCATACGTTCCAAATCAGTTTCAACTATTTTTAACACGACCAATCACTTTTCACAAAAAACACGTTTAATTCGGAAAATTGGTCTTCCCAATAGATATAGTTATGATTTTCAGACATTCCACGTTTAATTAATATAATATATTAATATTAATAGTTAAAAATTTAAATAATTGCTAAAAACTCATATTTTTATTGTGTTTATTTGTTGCTTTTTCATTCTACACACACAGCTTTTTTGACAGATGGGATTATTCTACAATAACAAATCGCCTGTTGTTTTTGTATTGTTGTATTTGTTGTAGCGACGAGGCTACCTTATTAAGTGTACACTGCTTAATTCAAACTAATACGAATTCAAACTAATACGAATTCAAACTAATACGAAGTTCACACTGATACGAATGTCGAGAGTTTATCGTGAACACCTGCCTTGACGGCCTTATTTCACGGTGGTCTTTTTCATCCACTGGGTAGACTAGAGACGGTCTACCATGCGCCCCTGAATTCTTTAATGAAGAACTCAGGTAGCAATTTTTGTACATGGCTGATCCGGTCCATGTACAAGCACTTTGTTGAAGCACCCAAGCTATCTAATATTTGCCATAGCAGCCCCGTTGTGGAATGACAGGCAGCATAGGATAAAATCTCAATGCGAACCCCGACTGGTCTAAAGTCAATAGAAGGGGGTGACAATCCTCCAACAAACCGGAAGGATACCACCCTTATGATGTCACGAAAGATTGCATTATTCAAAATGCAATCCACATCATCTAATGACCCAATGTATCAATATATCCTGTTGAGATGTATCAATATCCCCGAAGCGTAAAAAAGGCATACTAAATCAGTACTAATGTCCAATATATGGAGACTTTCCCGATCTTTCACCAATTTTGCATCAGTTCCATTCCCATGATCATAAAGATCGAATACTGACTGACCTGACCATTTCCCAGCATATACCGGCGTCTTACTACACGACCGGTAAGAGATACCGATTGGGTTTAGGAATCCACCTCCTTACCCCGAGATTGCAATACACCATGATGGATGGATTGAATGAAGAATGAGGGAGTAAATGACGAATTATTGCATCGTGTGAACGGGGTGTAACCTAAACATTATTTGAAATTTTGTATGCCAAATCATGTAATTCGGTTCGTAATTAAGGGTTGAGTGAAGAATAAGAGAGTGAATAACGAATAATTGCATCGTGTGAACGGCGTGTAACCTCAACATCATCATCATCATCATCATTATTATCTTCACCATCGTCTGTAGCATTTCATTGCTGCGATTTTAACACACAAAAGTGATGAATTATATTCAATTCAAATATTTATTCAAAGAAATTTTGAAAAAAAAACAAATAATCAAAAGGCAAAAACGCACAAAAAAACAAGCAAAAAAAGATCGATGTGTTAATTTAAATATAATAAATTTATATTTTCATACTCACTTTTTTCTATAATTCATATACAATAGACTTTTTTAAATTCTATGAAATTTTTTTAATACAAATACAATTAAAATTAAATTGAATAATAGTAGAGGAAAATTTATGATTACACACAAGTATCATTAAAGAAAAAAAATTAACAAAAACATGAAAACAATTTTTAATTGCCCAAGTTTTTATGCAAAATATTTAAAATAAAGAAAAAAAGAACCGCAATTTCGAAAAAAAGAAATAAATAAATATTTATAGCTTTAAACAACACATGCATATTTTCGGCCGTTTGTCTGACTTTTACACTCATACACACACACACACACACACTTGGCCACTAGGTCTAAACAAATATCCGACACTGACCATTCATCCAATCATTCAACCACCACCACCACCATCCATCCATTCAAACCACTACAGGGTTTCTTCTTTATTAATTGTTTGTCATTTAACCAAACAACAACAAAAGCAGAAAAAGAAAACAAAAACTGCGGAATAAAATTTAACAATAAATAATATATTAAGCCAAAAATATGAAAGTCGAGGAAACATTAATGAACGTCATTAACAATAATTTTCTAGTTTTTCATGTTGCACGGTCAGAACAACAGCAACAAAAACAACAAGAGCAACAATTAATTGCCATTCATTTAAAAATTTCTATAGAGAAAAGAAAATATGAATATGCAATAAAAATGCTAAAAATACCTGTTATACGTAATTTCATAGATTCAATTAAATACAGATACAAAAATGGACAATAACATCCATCAATAATATTGCTTTCTAAATAGTTGAGAAGATGATGAACTTCTACAATTAATAAACCATCGATTATATTTTAACAGGCTTGGAGAGTAATGTTTATATTTTCAATTACAATTCCATTTGAAGTAATTGTACTTGCAATTCCATTTGAAGTAATTGTAATTGTCATAAACATATAAATTTTTTCAGTAACTAAAATATTGATGAAGTTCAATAAAAATAACAATTGTTTGGTTATGACAACAAACTATTGTTACAAAAAACATAGAATAGTTTTCCTAACCATGCCAAACCATGTTTTTTCTCTCCGTGTGGTCAGTTGGTTGAGGTTCCTTCGGGATAAGTTCGGTGCTGTTGCCGAGAACAACAGATACGCCGCAGTCGAGTGACTGTGGGACTAAGCGTTGGAAATGAGTTGGTATTAATTGTATATGGTACGGGATGAATGTGAGGTTCGTCTACCTAATGAATGTGTCGTATGTTTTTCTCTTATGAATGTGTCGTATAAATGAGATGTCTGCTGGGTTGAATGATGATGGATGAAAGGTATCATATACATTTGATACCATTATATTTTCCTTTCTTGTCCAGATATGTTCAGGGTTTACTCTATTCATATCAGAATTACCACAAGGTGTCCCTGTGAGTAAGAACAAGTCTACAGCTTATTGATGATTGTACTTCGGTCTACCGGTTACGTCTCTAGGTGCTGTTGCAGAATCAACAGAGGCCATCCAATGGTCAAGAGATTAGAAAGCTCGAGTACTCCTGCAAAGTACTTGTACATAGACCGGTCAGAACCAATTTGCAAAAATTGACACCGGCGTTCTTCATTGAAAAACAAAGGGTCAATAGAAGACCGTTCTCAAGTCTACCCAGTGGTTTAAAAAGACCACAGGCAGGTGCTCACGTTAAATTTTCGACATTCCTGTCATTCGCTGACAGCCGGTTCTACGTACCAGAATGACCCGAATTATTCGGCGAATTTCTGTCAACCCCAGCAACAACAATACAACAACAACAATACTTGAAATTGTAATTTAAGTTTTTTATTACAGTAACTTGCAATGTGTTTGACAAATTCCTTGTAATTGTAATTAAAGTTTTATCACTTACAATTACTCATAATTATAAATAAATTAAAATTGGTTATTGCCCAATTACACATAACAACTAATCGTAATTGACCATATAATTAATTACTTTGTGTAATCCATAACCCCCAAGCCTGTATTTTAATTAGTTTGATAAATGTTGGCAAACGGTTATGATCTAATCAATATTGTTTCATATAGTTTGTTTTAAAAACATTTCATATAGTTTTGTGGCAGATTCAATAAAACAAGATCTCTGATCTTTTCCATTTAATATTATAAAAATATCGTAAAGAATGCGATCAATTTGTTTGATAGACTCTTCTATTTATGGATTGAATCTGACACAAAAGTCAGTCGATTAAAATTGCTGACACTATTGTAAGATCCCAAGCTACGTCAAACTGATGTTAAAAATATAATCTGGACAATTAAAGTATCATCTCCGCTCGGCTATCATATTTCCTGATTTTTAATACAATAAAACTCCAGCCTGTTAAGAAATTAAGCAAATAAATAAAATACAACACGACATTAATACCATAAAGAGAGAATGCATCGCCCCGACCAATGGAACCCATCCATCCTACTGAAAACTTTAGAGAGAATTGTCGTTTTCAGTACGCATAAACCAAGGGCACTTCAACAATTTACTCTGTCCATATCAGAATTACCACAGTGTGTCCCTGTGAGTAAGAACAAGTCTACGGCTTATTTGATGGATTCGTACGTCGGTACACCAGTTACGTCTCTAGGTGCTCTTGCCGAATCAACAGAGGCCTTCCGAGCTGCGTGGTTGTAAATGGAAGTGATGTTTTTACATATCGGAAGTTAAGCAACGGGCAATGGTCAGAAATTAGATAGCTTGAGTACTCCAGCAAAGTACTTGTGAATAGACCGGTCAGAACCAATGTGCAAAAATTGCCACCGGCGTTCTTCATTGAAGAACAAAGGGGCGATGGAAGACCGTTCTCAAGTCTACTCAGTGGTTGAAAATGACCACCGTGGGATAAGGCCATTAAGGCAGGTGCTCACGTTAAACTCTCGACATTCCTGTCATTCCCTGACAGCCGGTTCTACGTACCAGAATGACCCGAATTATTCGACGAAGTTCTGTCAACCCCAGCAACAACAATACTTGAAATTGTAATTTAAGTTTTTTATTAAGTACAATAACTTACAATGTGTTTGACAAATTCCCTGTAATTGTAATTAAAGTTTTATCACTTACAATTACTCATAATTATAAATAAATTAAAATTGGTTATTGCCCAATTACTCATAACAACTAATCGTAATTGACCATATAATTAATTACTTTGTGTAAACATTAACCCCCAAGCCTGTATTTTAATAAGTTTGATAAATGTTGGCAAACGGTTATGATCTAATCAATATTGTTTCATATAATTTGTTTTAAAAACATTTCATATAGTTTTGTGGCAGATTCAATAAAACAAGATCTCTGATCTTTTCCATTTAATATTATAAAAATATCGTAAAGAATGCGATCAATTTGTTTGATAGACTCTTCTATTTATGGATTGAATCTGACACAAAAGTCAGACGATTAAAATTGCTGGCACTATTGTAAGATCCCAAGCTACGTCAAACTGATATTAAAAATATAATCTGGACAATTAAAGTATCATCTCCGCTCGGCAATCATATTTCCTGATTTTTTTTAATACAATAAAACTCCAGCCTGTTAAGAAATTAAGCAAATAAATAAAATACAACACGACATTAATACCATAAAGAGAGAATGCATCGCCCCGACCAATGGAACCCATCCATCCTACTGAAAACTTTAGAGAGAATCGTCGTTTTCATTACGCATAAACCAAGGGCACTTCAACAATTTACTTAACGATCCATTTCGGCAAAGTTAAGGTGGTGGCTCCAGATATCTTCAAGGCGTTCACTAGAGTGTCCTCATAGTTCCCTGTTCTCGATGTATATCGATTGGTTTATATGAGTCAAACGAGTTTATGATAAATTAAGAGTTATTGCATGACTCCTTTCTTTCTCCCGCTCTACTTTACTGCATATCTTTCCTATTTAAAACTTCTAACCCTTTGCTAAAAAGTTTGTTCCAACGCTAGTAAAACTCAATGTTGTGTGCATCAATATTTATTGGTGGTTTATGGTTGGGTCTGGGAATAGTGTCGAAAGGAGCATTCAAGTGTCTTGGTATTTTAATCATTTCACACAGGTAAACCTTTTTTGGGAAACCTTTATCCCTCTAACACACAACAATTAAGAGTTTCTCAAAAAAAATTTCCTGTGTGAACCGACACGAGGATATAACTTCAAACTTAATTTATTATACCCTACATCACTATAGTGGGAATGTTGTAACACACTGCTGATGTTTGTAACACACAAAAATATTGGTCCGATACCTTACCTTAAGGTATACCGATCGATTCAGAATCATTTTCTTAGTCGATTAAGAAATGTCCGTCTGTCCGGCTGACTGACTTTACATGCGCAATGTACAGGCAATTTTCAAGATAATTTGATGAAATTTGCACCAAGCATGTTTTTTGGCACAGGAACGAAGTCTATTGAAAATGATTGAAATCGGTCCATTACTTCAACTGCCCATACCTCCCGACTTAAGCTTTTTATGTCATAATTACGTCAAATATACTATATACTAACCCCCCTCCAAAAAATGTCTTAAACGTCTAAAATTGACTTGTAACCATTTGTATCGCAATAAAACTCAACAAAACTAACTGTTATTTAAAAATATATACTTTTCCAAAATCGAATGAGGATCGTGCCATGTTTAACCTATACTCTTATATAAAGCCTAGAAAATTTAGTTTTTTATCAATAAATTGCTTAAATAATTTGGAATTTAGGTAAAATTCGACATAAACGTTTCTTTATGAAATATAAAAATTTTTAAAATTTACTCATGTTGTAGGGTATTATATGGTAGGCCATGTCCGACTATATTTCCCTACTTTTTTTTAGATTTAGTGCTGGAACCATTTTGTGGGAAACTTTTGATTTTCTGTGTGAAAGCAAGAAATATAATTCATATCTCTTTTGCGGTACAAAATTTCTCGTACTAGGAAACTTGTTATGATTTATTATTTTTCTCATTCATACAAAAACAAATTAATGCAATTAGACATTAAGGAAACTTTAAAAGAGAATTAAGAAAAAGTTTCTCAACTAAAGCTTCCCAGCACTAAGTAATGATTATTATTTTTCATTGGATTGTCAACTCAAAAACCCGCTCTAAATTGGATAAAAATTTCGTCATTTAAAATTTGCAAAGGCAATTATTTAATTATCTGTGGAGACACATGCAGAATAAATTGAAATTGAGCGGGAAACAAAATTCTAAATTACATTACGTATGTTTCCACCAAATTGAAGGTTAATCAAACAATAAAAAAGTATAATAAACGTGAAAAAGAAATTGTTTTTGTTTATACAATATTACCAGGAATTAACCAAAAAAAAAAAAGAAGAATAATAGCCACTACCACTGAAACCAACCCATTCTCACAAATAATGCATTTTTCATTCTTTATTTTTATTCATAATAATGTAAATTATTAATTTTGTCTAGTATTTTGTTAATAATACACCATCTCCCAGTTACTATATGTTGATCAACAACACATACATCTTACAGGGTTCTATTAAATGAAGTTTGTTAACAAAATTTGGCAATATTTGATGTTCAATTAGGGTACAATTACAATTTGTTTCAAAATTACACCTTTAATTTTCCAATTTTTAAAAAGTCATAAATTTTGAATTTCAATTTTTTTTGAAATTTAGAAATTGTGTAAAACAATAAATACAAATAACTTAAGATAATCACAATTGTTTACAATTTGAATTTCAGCTAATAGTCGTAAAAATAAGCAAATACACAGAGATAGGAAAATTTCGACAAAAAAAATTTTTTTGAATAAATTAACATCGATGGGAAATATACTTGAAGAAAAAAAGAAGAACAAAACGTTTTCTATAAAATTTATACGAGAGTAAATATACAAATATTCAAATACGGATGGGTAAATGAAAATTTATACTTAAACATCGGTTATTTAAAACTTTTTAGATACATTTAAGAGTATCTACATATGTACATATCCATCTAGCTACTTATAATACTATAATATTCAATTGTTTGGCATATAAAATTTAAAGATAAAATCACATAAATTCCCACAAGTATAAAATTAAAACAAATTCCTTAATACCAACAGATACAACAACATGTATTTTATATTGAAAATGAAAAAAAAATGTGTTAAAATTGTAGATCAAAAGAAATGATCATGATGATCGCGATGACGAGCAGACAACAACAGCAGCGGCAACAGCAGCAATAACAAACATAAATATTTGCACTATAATATTACGTATACATACGTAAAGTAGCATTGATTTTGATTGTAATGTTGCTCAACATGTTGTCAACAGTGCAAATAATTAGTGTGTGCGCTCGTTTTATGTACATATATGTTGCGATACATTTACTTCGGCTGCAGCACCTTGTACTAGGGCCGATCTAGTCTAGACCATACTACAGCTGTATGATTAAACGCTTCTAGTTCTCTTGTTAACCAAAAAACATTTTGTAAATCAGAAGCGAACGGGTCCTCAGGTAGTTAGCGGGAACTTAGAAATTAAGTAAAAAAAAACTACTCTATAATATAAATATTAAAAAAACATAATAAAAATAAAAGAACAAGTTATATATGACAAAGAGAATAAATATTTATTATCAAATAATAAATAATCCTGTGACATTTTTTCCAATAACCAATACCTAACGAAAACAACAATTATAAATGAAAATTTCATATGGAATACTTAAAAAATCCACAAAGTGTTACTTTTACTCTACAAAGTTTCAAAACATAAAAATTTAAATTTTCCCCAAATTATCATAATAATAAGTGACATTATACTAAAATAAATATTGTTAAAGTTATATTCATATAAAAAACGTCAATAATTTTTTTATTTATTTTAGATAAATTGTGTTAAATTAAAATTCCAAAAAAAAAAATAAATTTAAACAATGGCCTACTCTTGGGATAACCGTGTCGATTTTGTTGTTCGGTATATGTACGGTAAGTTAAAAATCAGATCAAGACCTTTTCAAGAAAACATTACAAACGATAAATTAAGAAAAAAATCAACAGTTAATAAAACTTTATAATATAAATAAATAATAAACTGTTTAAGCAGGTGGTTTTGATTTTGAAATAGAAAGTGATAATCCTTAAACTATTCGAAAAATATCGCTTAATTAATATATAGTGGAAAAGTTTGAAAAAATTTATGAACGTGAAACAAGTCCTTTGGATTAAGAAATAAAATAATATTTCTAAAATTAAAAAAAAAATATTTTAAATATTAATTAAATTCAAAATATTATTTTATTCACAATGCCAATGCAGTGAATTTGAGAATTTTTTCTCTTAATCTAAAATTTTAACTACAAGGTCTGTTGGCAACTTTGTAATTGCGCGCGTCTTGCTATTTTTAGATTATGTATTGCTATACTGACACCTGGTTTTAAGGGATTTTCAAAATATTATATATGTATATATCAAATCATACGAATGATTATACTTTATTTTTTTTATAAAACATACACATTATAATATAAACTATTTAAATTATAAAAAAAAATTAAATTCAACATTACATTAACATTTAGAAATTTAAATTTTATAAATATTTTTTTAAAATTCAATAAAAGTCAAAGAGTCTCTTGAAGCATCATAAGTATTTAGAGAACAAACGTATGGATCGAATAACAATCATGGTACAGCTTTATCTGCTGATAACCACAATAGGTCAACTTAAATATGATGGCCCATAATTTTTGACAATTATTGAACACGAATTTATTGGGATTAGATTAGAGAGAGAGCCCTAAGCACTGCGACACTGATTTGAATCTTTGGATTCAACATAACATAACAGGTTTAAATCACCTGAGAAAATAACAGGTTTGATTGGTGAGATCTATATAGCTTCAATATAAATTTTCCTAGGATGGATTGATGATATCTGAGGCCATAGTGTTAGCGATAACAACTTTTGGAATTTTTTCCTTAATAATATGATTAAGCGCTTTGTCTGTCTAAGCTTTATTGTTGCGTCCCAGTGGCGAGCAAATTCTGATTTGACCCACTGTACTCATCTTTGTCTGACGTAACATTGTGAGATACCAAAGAAAGGTTCAGAGCCGATAAGTCGACGATCGTTGCCAGAATAAGCTTCATTGCAGTTACTTAAAATGTTTTGTTCACCCAGTTCGTTCAATGGGGACACACAGTCCATCACAACACTTGATATAACTTTATACGAAAGTCATGGTAGAAGCCTTAATTTCGTACATAGTAGAGAAAAAAATATATACAAAAGTAATTGCATTCCGGATATTATAATCATTAATGCTTGCTCCAGTATCACCATCTGTGTGTTTGTTTTTCAGTAAACCATACTTGATCAGCGTTTTACTGCCGCCATATTTTTGAATGACTCATTTTTTTCTGTCAGGTGTCATAATCTCGAAGGAACGCAGCATATGTAGGACATTTTCCCCAGGCCCCCGTAATAAAGACGACGACACTATATAGTTTGTTTAGAGAAGACCGACTACAGGCTTCTTTTTGGAAGTTATCTTATATTATAGTCTTTAGGGTATTCTGAATATATTCTAGATTATAGGCGAGTCTACAGTTACCATACCTAACAGCAGTTGTTGTCAAACAATTCCACTGATTACCATCTCAGCTCTTTATCACGATTTGGTTTTTATCTTCATCTTCTGGCATCTTTAGAGGAATGCCGATAACATTGTGAGGTTACGATTAAATATGAATAAAACCAAATATATGACAAAGAGAACAATCTCCACTTACAATTTTAAAATTAATCACGAGGCAATAGATAGGAAGTGAAGCGATTAACTTACCTTGACAACACTATAATGCCTAATGATCGTATGTTCCATATCATATAAACCCCTTTTTAAAATATTTGGTTTGGTAGAATATTATGGCCTCATGTGTGATCAAACATGAATCAATTGTATTTGGTAAAGGTATCATGTCATGATTATCTGATCGTTTCTCAGTATCGTCAAAATAGAGAGTTGCCTCGGACGCAGGGATCTTCGGCTTGATAATAAAGTCAACTGATTGCAGTGGTTTAAATAAGTAGACATTTTATTAAATATAAAGAAAATTTTCAAGTGCCTTTTGCCAATGTCGTACCAAACAATTCCCCAAATGGCGGAAAGTAGGAGATGATTGACAATATATTTTCTCTCAGCAATGGGCTTTCTTCGCAAGATGAAGGATTGAATACATAGGGAACTAAACTGGTACCACACATAGAAAAGAACCAACAAAGCATATCTATGTTGGTCATATGATGATACGATGAAGCATATGACACGCTAGCTTTAAATAAGCCTAATTGGGACAATTTTGTATTCGGACATAAGGTGGAACAGAGAGTTAAGGGTAAATGTTGTTTTGGTGTAAGCGGAGCCATTAGCACAATGAGAACCAAAGCTTTAGACACATTTTTCCGATTGAAACGCATATATGATGCGAGTCGGTTGTCACAACCTAGAGTCTCTTCGATTTAGGGCAATTTGCACGAGGCGTTCGAGGTCTTCAATGTATTCTAAATATATTAGACTATTACACACACCAAACGTATCCGATTGTGTATCGAAAACAGAAATTCTCGGGAACTGTGAGACATTTGTCCAAGTTAAGGAGATCGTGGTTATTCGAAACTTCTGTTGTTCAAAATGGGAGACAAAAAGGGGATCTACATTGAATTACGGAAATCGGTTTTAACTATTGCCTTCCTAATACAACACTGCAAAATAAAATTTTGTATGGCATAATCATCTTAAGGTTAAATCTAAGAGCGTATTGGACTGCAAATAATCATAAACATATATTGCTTTCTATTGGTACCAGGCTAAATAGGCACGAATGGAACAAATGTACTTTCTATAAAGTAAAAGGGAGCTTCAAGAAGTAAACCTGATTATAATGATACAAAAGCGTTCGATGCAAAGGAATTAGAAACATTGAAGAAATAATCACCACATGGAATAATACAATGGTGGGAAGAACTACTAATATCTGCATTAATAAGCCCGAGGTTAGAATAATGGTTGTAATCGCGGACACAATCGAGGACTATTTAGAATTTGGCGAACAGTGGATTGTTCGAACACTTTTTTTGCAATAGCTAACATTGTTGTAGATATTACATCCCTCAGGAAACCTAATTGAGAAATTCTAAGGAACATCGTATAGGAAACTGAACAGTGGATTATAATTCTTTTAATATGTAGATCTTTATATATGGTTTTAACATCAACAGAGCATAAACAGTAGAAACTTAAAAATACTACGAAAAAACGTTTCTTTATTTGTACCCCTAGTAACGATAATGAAAAATTGCACAAAATATTTCTATTTATTACAATATTATTTAATTTTTAATTTATAATATATAATTCATAACAAGTACAATTTATCTAATGACAAGTACAATTAAACATGACGAATAATGAAATTATTTTAACATGTTGTTAACATGAACGAATATTTTTTTGAAATTTTTTAATTATAGCAAAATTAGTGTTAATTTTTTTTTTAACATTACTCACACACAAAAACAACAATATATTTACATATACCTAATTTACAAGAATTTAATATAAACAATAGAACAACTAATAGGCAGACATAAGATATTCAGAGATTCCCAAAGACTTTCGACTTAAAAATTTTCATTCTCCTCGAAAATTTCACAACAGGAAATTTTTTTACTTAAAAAATGGTAATGAAACGAAAATATTGAAAAGGAAGCATATGCATTTCACGTGAAATGCTGATTGGCAATAGGGGTGTCTTTTTTCGAGATATTAAATAGGAAGCATAATAGACACTTCTGAAACTCATAAAAAATATTCTGAATAAGAATGGTTCTTCCTGGATAGTGATGATTGATTGAACGTATATCCCAAACGTTTAAATACTAATTGAAATTTGGAACGAAGGGTACGTTTCGAAATCTAATATCTCCCAAACTACAATTATTGTTTTGAGTCACTTGTATATTAATCACTATAATAACAATTTATTCTTTATTATTCCTCTAAGTTTCTAAAATTCATTGGCAAATGGAATTTCTATTCTGGGTTTTTTGAAAATTTGCACATCTTGTATAATATCATCGACTATTACTTTATCATGGAGTATGACTCGATTCCCTTAAACATTGATTGCTTCTGGGTTTACACAGATTTATCCAAAATACTTAATAGGCATCATCATTGAAGAGTCTGATACAAAGATCTCTTTTAGATTCAATGATGCTGAAGTATATAAAATAGAGAAATCAGAATATATACCGACAGTCTAGTTGCTATTTAATCCCTGGTAGATGTGCAGCCCATATATAAATTAGTCCATGAATGCCGGACATCTCTAAATGAGATGGCGAGTAATTTGAATCTTACCCTTATATAGGTAATGACACCAGGGGGATAATTATAGCAATCGTATTGCTGATGAATTGACCAAGGCCCTGATTAGTGAAATGGATATAGAAATATTGATGCTCAAGAAATTTATAGTTCTATCATTATGTACCTAAATTCGGCAATCATGCTAGACATATAGGGCTCCCATATAATGATTTCACATGCTGTCCAACTCAGAGCCTAACGAGGAAATATTGATGCTCAAGAACTTTATAGTTCTATCATTAGGTAGCTAAATTCGGCAATCATACTAGACATATAGGGCTCCCATATAATGATTTCACATCCTGTCCATCTCAGAGCCTAACGAGGGAAGTAAAACCTACTTTGATATCAGTCATTACTCGTCCTTGTAGATTCGGCAATCATGACGTATAGGACTACCATATAATGATTTCTGTGGATGTGAAGATGAGGAATAAAAGTTAGTATATCTTCTATGTGATTGTATTGCTATAAGCCTATTATCCTGATCTTATGAACGTTCAATTATAACGTATTATTATATTAATTTAAAATTCTTTAAGAGTTGATCTATAATAAGACAAAGGGCCCCGAGTTATATGATCAGTTATACCTAACTATGTTGTTTAGTTCCAATCTACTTTCATTTGCCGTATGAACATATATACTATGTACATGTACAATATAAAATACAGTACTGCAAATTCGACCTAGCTCCCAATGTCATCTCTTAAATTCTTAAAAGTTTAAGGTGAACATGGTGTAGTTATCAGTAGACCGTAATTTGCCGTTTTTTATGTATTATTTTTAAATAATAAAACTAGTTTATATCGTCACCTTAATTCAGAAAGATCGTATCTCATATTTGTTTCCAAAATTTAGTTCTTTTAGTAGCTTTTAATAGATTTCAACAAAAATCTGCCATGTAAACACAATATGTAATGAAAATTTTATTATTTTTAAAAAGATTCAAAAACAAGCAAGTCGCTTTAGATCAGGGATGTATTTTTACGTTAACAAAAATGAGAAAAGGAAAACAACTGTTTTCATCATACTTTGTTATTGTTTTATATCAATCGTATAGACACCAAAAAAATATAATATAAACAACTCTCGGGTCATCGTTTTTATTTCTTAAGGACGGTCAAGCTAGTGTTTGTTCCTGGGCTTTTGACAGAATTACTCCTCACCCCGCACTAATTTAATGCACTACTTCATATAACTGTTTTAAGTTATGCATTGTCTTCATTAAACCCGTGCTTTCGTTTTACCTCAGAGTGAGGTTATGTTTTTAACTGGTGGAGACCATAAGATACTCACGATATAACCTGGTGAAGACCATTTAAACTCAAATATATACTAGTGGAGACCAACAATACTTTTGATGAAATTAAGTCCGTATGCTCCAACTTTCTATATGAAGGTATAAGTCGTTTGGTGGGGTTTTCTCTGGATAAACGTGTGTGAGTGCTTAATGCACCGTCATCCTAATTAAAACCCTAAAAAATATAAATCATACAACTTTAAATCACTTTTTTGATATCCAGATGCAACTTTATTTAACTTTTTTAGACTTTACTAACGTAAAGTATGATCGTGTGGAGGACCCTTTTAATTACCAGTTTAAACTTCATTGGCTTTTATAAATTAAGGTGACGATATGTATGTTTTTATTTAAATACAAATTAAATGAAAATAATCTTAAAAAAAACATGTTGCAAATATTTAACCGGGCAGCTGCTGGGGCAACAGATTCTATTGTCTGCCGTCTGTTCAAATTCACATCACATCGTCATTTTAAATAAAGTGAAAATCTTTAAAAGTTACCAGCAGATACTTAGACCAAAAACAATTTGTAAATAGATTAAACAAAAATCTGATGGATGGAAGGTTGAGGAGGGTAAATAAATAAATTTTAATTGTAAAAATAAAATTTACATGATATCATATATAATATATGTATATTTATGCATAATATCTTGTAATCTTTTACACGGTCATTGTAATTTTATTAAATATTTTCTTTTTTGAAATGTAATGCCCCCTTTAATTTCACTAGACATCAGACAAGATCAACAACAAGTCCAACCACCACCACCCATGACAGCAGCAACAAAATATAAACGAAGACAAATTACAAAATTTTACAAATTCTATGTCTTTGCCAATTTATTTATTCAGTTTCAGTTTTTTTTGTTATTTTATTCGCATTTTTTTTTTGTTGTTATTCAGTTAGTCCTCAATTTGGTCTGATACTGTTGATTTTATTATTGTTTAATCTAGTCCGCAAAATGTAAATACTAATATGTATGTTTGTTTGTTTGTATGTAGAAATGATAATCATAAATTCAAATCCCCTAAAAAATCAAGGTCTTTTAGTAACAAAGAAAACTGACAGGGTATGTTTGTATGTATTTATATATCAAGACCACTGTTCAGCTTGTCGTTGTAGTTGGTGGTATCAGAGTGCTGTAATTTGTCGTAGTGGTGTAACTTGATTTACAGCTAGATTTTCCTATATATATAAATGAATCCATCCATTCATGCATGCATCGTTGGAAACAACACTCATTTATATGTAAATTGTATCTTGTAAACTAATTGATTAATTTATTAACTGCAATCTGTACAAATAAATATTCCCAGCTGAATTTTAATTTTATTATTTCTTTGTAAAAAATATGTATTTAAAAGTGATATCACTTTTCTAAGGAAGCTTCCCCTTAAATACTTTCTTGAAATCTAGTATAGTATACCTTATAGTCGTGTCTATCTAGTCAATTATGAACAATAATTTTCTAGGAGTTTCTATTCATGCTTCTTGTATAGAAGAGAGAATCAACGCAGAAGTTTATTGTTCAAAATAGGTCTGTATAGTTTAGACTTAAGTACACTCTATAGTCTAGGCTATAGTCTAGTCTATAGTCTCGTCTATAGTCAGGTCTATTGTCTGACCTACTCTATAAACTAGTCTAACCTTTATTCTAGTTTATAGTATAGTTAAAAGTCTAGTATAAAATGTTATATATATGTATATATCTAACCTAAGTCTACATATAGCATACTTTATAGTCTTGTATTTCATCTGTTCTATATTCTAGTCTATAGTACAGTACAGTCTATAGTCGAACCTATAGTCGAGTATATAGTTGAGTCTATAATCTAGTCTATAGTCTAACCTATAACCTAGTCTATAGTCGAGTCTATAATAATGTCTAATCGATAGTATTGTCTATAATTATCTATTTCCAAAGTCTAGTTTACAGTTTAGTCTAGTCTATAGTCTAGTCTATAGTCTAGTCTATAGTCTGGTTTATAGTCTAGTCTATAGTCTATTCTATAGTCTAGTCTATAGTCTAGTCTATAGTCTAGTCTATAGTCTAATCTATAGTCTAATCTATAGTCTAGTCTATAGTATAGTCTATATTCCAGTCTATAGTCTAGTCTATAGTCTAGTCTATAGTCTAGTCTATAGTCTAATCTATAGTCTAGTCTATAGTCCAGTCTATAGTCTATAGTCCAGTCTATAGTCTAGTCTATAGTCCAGTCTATAGTCTAGGCTATAGTCTAGTCTATAGTCTAATCTAATCTATAGTCTAGTCTTGTCTATAGTGCATTCTATAGTCTAGTCTATACTCTAGTCAATATTCTAATATACAGTCTAGTCTATAGTTTAGTCTATAGTCTAGTCTATGGTCTAGTCTATACTCTAGTCTATAGTCTAGTCAAGAGTTTAGTCAATAGTCTAGTTTATAATCTAATCTATTATATAGTCTAGTCTTTAGTCTATTCTAGTTTATAGTTTAGTCGATACTCTAATCTATAGTCTAGTATATTGTCTATATCAGTCTAGTCTATAGTCTACTCTATAGTCATGTCTATAGTCTAATCTCGTTTGTAGTCAAGTCTAATGCCTAATCTAGTCTATAGACTTTTCTGTAGCGAAGTCTAAAGCCTAATCTACTCTATAATCTAATTTATATAAAACTTAATTTTTTCATGCACTTATTCTTCTATTAATAATTTATCAGATATCGACAACAATGGTGTCCTCGATGAAAACGATTTCCAATGCATGGCTGTGAGAGCCTGTGTTGTTGAAGGCAAGGGTGACTGCAGCGCTTCCCGTTTGGCTGAATACAAAAATTTAATGAAAAATCTATGGAAAGAAATTTCCGATATTGCTGATGATGACAAGGTATTTTTTTGGTAAAATTAAGTTAATTAAAAAAATATTAAATGTACATTTCGTTAAAAATAAAACACATAAAGGATGGAAAAATCTCCAATGCCGAATTCAAAGGTGCCGTAAAGAAGACCTGCGTTGGCAAGAAATACAGTGATTTCCCACAGGTTTGTAATTGTTTAACACATCAATAAGAATGAAAAATTTTAATGTTTTTTTTTTTTGTAATATTATAGGCCATGAAAGCATTTATTGAATCCAATTTCAAAATTCTTGACATCAACAGTGATGGCATTGTAGGCATTGAGGAATACCGTTACAATTGCATTACCAGAATGGCCATCGATGATGTTGCGCCCATTGATAAGGCCTTTGAATCTTTATTGACCGTAAGTGTAATTTTATTTAGAAACATTTTTTTTTTGAAGTTTAAGTTATAATACAAATAGAATCAATGAAAATCGCTTAATAAGATTATTTCATCGGAATTATTTGGGTATCTTGATAAATTATAGTATGATATATTTACAGCATAGTTTTAGGATGAAAGTATTTTTTATGAAAAATACTATTTCAAATAAGTCAATGCAGCGCTTTAATATTTGTAAGCATTTGGTTTAAACTTTATTTTGTAAGCAAATCGTTTACGGACCAATAATAACAGATTTTTAGTTTATAACTTAAAAATAATGAGTTTTGCTGTTTATTGATCGATAAGGTACATATGGATTTTCGCCAAAAAGTTTTAAATTGCTGTAATTTCTAAGACTAAAAACTTACCCCTAGACCATTTGTGGGGTCGATTTCCAAAATATAAACTCGAATACCTGATCACAGTAGCTATTTTTGAAATGCCGGTTTTATATCCTTATGTGCTGCCAAAGCTGTACGTTTTTTGTGCCCCGGAACCTCCACGGTGTTAATCATACCTTATCCCATGTTGGTGTTAATACGATCCCGAGGAAAAGACATGGGGTCTATTTAGAGAACCGCAGGACTATGTCATGGCAGGTCAGTTTGTTGAGGATCCTTCAGGATCTACGTAGTGACTATGGTTTAAACACAAATTTCCTGGAGATACCCCTTAGGGTAGTGACTGTGAAACTATGCGTTGGAAATGAGTTGGTGTTGATTGTATGTAATACAGAATGAATGTAGAGGCTTTGGCAACCAGTATACGTAGACTGAGTCTATTATATGCTATTCTCTTATGAATGTGCCGGGTATCTTATACATGTGACACCAATGAATTTTCCTTCTCTATCCAGTTAGAATCGGAGTTAACTCAGGTTATACCAGATTTACCACATGAAGAATAAAGTCTAGTCTTATTTAATAGATTCTTACCTCTGCCAATTCAGCAGAGGCCCTCGCATATTCGTGATTGTAAGCGGAAGTGATGTTTTAGCATCTCAGAAGTTAACCAAATGGTCAGATATTAGATAGCTTAAGTACTTGAGCAATGTTCACGTATACTTTCCAGAAATTCCATATAAGTCAAGCATTATGCGGCGGTGGTGAAGCATTCAAAAGACACTATCTTTTCAAAATGAATTGAATTATATTGAAAATTATTCTGAGCCGATTGATATACTTTAAGGTGGGTGTAGAACAGAGGAGCTCAATATTGCCATTACATAGCACGCGTGATAGGGTAAAAAAATTCTGCTGACGCTAAGTTGATACACATAGACTATAGGTTTAATTCTTCTTCTTCTTTTTATAATGATCATCATCATATCAGTTGGTTTGCTCTCAACCAGGCCTGCCAGATTTGCCGATTTATCGGCACTTTGCCGATTTCATACCTCAAAAATAGCAAATTGCCGATTTCGAATTTTAAAAACAAGGTTACTTTATATCTTTTATTAATTTGGCCACTTTAAATACTTTAATAAAACTATTTGAATTATATGTGAAAATGGTGGTTATATAATCATTTAGAATTTAGTTTACTACTTTTTTTGGGTTTGTACTGATGTTTGTGTCATACAAAAATATTCGTCCTAAATCCACCTTAAAGTATACCAATCGGCTTAAAATCGTTTTATGAGTTGATTAAGCTAAGTCTGTCCGTCTAGCTGTCATTGTAAACCTTGTGCGCAAGGTACAGGTCACAATTTTTAAGAAAATTGGATGAAATTTGGCACACAGGCCCAAGGACAAAGCCTATTGAAAATAGTTGAAACTGGTCTATTATTTCACCTAGCCAACATACAACACTACCCCGGAAAGAGCTTTTGAGTTCATAATTATGTTAAATATTGTAGAATCTCTACAAAAATCGGCAAAACTTAGTTCTATATACTCTTAATAATACTACCGATTCTCGAAATTATCGGACTTTATTTGACCTTAGCCCCAATTAAAAGTCCCCTTCAGAAAATGACTTAAAGGTCAATAATTAATTTATAAATAATAGTATCACTATGAAATCCAGCATACATAACTCTAATGTAAACGAAAAGCCATGTACTAAAATTTGTAAGGATATGCCCATAATTACCATTGCCTCCATATAAACCCTCTTTTAGAAAATCACTTTCTTCAAACAAATTGTTCAAATATTTCCGAATTAAGGTAAACAACTTAAATGCATTATTATTTAAAATAATCCACATTTTTAACATACTCAATAGTGTAGGGTATCATATGGGCAGCCAAGCGCGACTATACTTTCCTCTTGTTTTAATTACCGATAATTTTCCGATTTTTAAAATTAAAATGCCGATAAATGCCAATTTTTATTGACAAATTTGCCGATTTTCCTTCAAAATTACCTGGCACCCCTGCTCTCAACTTGAAAAACAAAATTAAATCAGTTGCTGACCAGTACTTTTCGAAGCAAGGTCTGTACGCGTCGTTTTTAATGTAGGAGAACAAGAGAGAACATTTTTTAGTTTTTTATATATAGACTTTGATATACGCTGGCTGTCAAAATCCATAGTAATTTTATTAGTATACTTTTAATTTGAATGGAATTCTGTTCTCTGCTGCTTTACCAACACATGTCCCAGCAGTTCGACAAAGAGTCAATGCATACGAAAAAGACAGTAAAAAGAGTAATAGTTACCCACCTGGATGATCTTAATTCGTATGTTTTGGGTCATTCGTCACGAATGTACCCTTTATAATCGAGAATGAAGACAGTCGTCACTTTAGTGTCCCCTTTGTAAGCGGGAGCGGAGACAGTCGTCTCTTTACTGTCCTCAAGTAACCTAGAGATTATACTCGTAAAAGTTGTTGTTTCTTTTTGTGGTACTTCCGAAAGTAGTTATTTTACGCATCTTTTGGAGAAAAGATTATTACTTTCTTCTAATATGCCTCCATCTGGTTGACTCAAATTTATATCTTTCGGGTCAATCGTCACATTATTGTGCCATAGTATTCAAGAGAGTATTCACTTGAAATTTTTAAATTTTAGTTCCATTAATATCTTACCACCTGGCTGACTCCAATTCATATGTTTTTAGTCTTTCGTCACAAATAAACTCTTTGTAAACAAGAATGAAGACAGTCGTCACTTTAGTGTCCCCTTTGTAAGCGAGAGCGGAGGCAATCATCTTTCTACTGTCTCTTTGTAGGGTGCAGAGTGACGATTGACTTCCTCGTAGGGCAAGCCCATGTTAAAGTTGTTGGTCACCTGGGTAGTTAGGTGGATAGGGGCCACCTCAAGTGGTAGGTTAAGTGGTCAGTTCGGGACTGTCCCGTCGAACTTCTGGGATGTTTTTGAGCACCTCTGATGTAGAACCAATGGTTTTGGGTGTTGCAGGGTATAATACGTTTTTGTTTAATTTAGGCGCTTTAAATATTTCTAGAAAAAGTTAACAACACTAATAAATTTAATGTACAATTTTCTTTGCCTACTTTTAGGATGAAGATAGAAAAGTTGGCGGTTTGAATTTGGACCGTTATAAGGAACTTTACGCCCAATTTTTGGGTAACACTGCCGATAATCACCCAGCTGTCTATCTGTTCGGCCCTCTGTAAACTGCCTAAAAGCAATCAGTAACCACAATCACCAACACCAACACCGAGATGAATGGGGTTAACAACAATAACAAAAATGATTGAAATAAAAAAACCAAAATTTATTAAATGTAAATGTCTTCGCTGTTTTTTATTTTAACAACAACAACAACAATAATAAAACAAAAAACATTAAGTACTACCTTATTAAGTTATACTATTTAATTTATAAACTATTTTTAATGAGTTACTTTTACAAAACATAGAGAAAAATGAAAAGAAAAGCACAACATACTACATAATATATATATAAAAAAAAAACAAAAGATAAACATAAATTTATAACCAAATAACCTTAAAAACAACATGCATAAATAATTATTTAACCCTTTTTAATTTAATTTATTTATTATATTATTATTTTGTTTTTAGTTCCTTTTTTAAGTTTAATCTTTTAACAACTATATGACATGAATTAATAAGATCATAAAACACAAAACAAAAATATGAAAACAAATACAAAAAATTAACAACAAAAAAGAAAGAATGAAAAAATCATTAAATCTAATTTAAAATAAAAATATATATATTTATAAAACTAAAAATGGTATCGGAATGTATCTAATGTGTAAAATGAAACTAAACCTAAATACATATATTATACTATATATAATTTAATAGCAATTAATCATCTCCATCTATGTTGTAGAATCGTCTGAAAAAAAGCCTAGTTTGTTAACGAAAACATTAATTAACACAACAAATATAATAATAATTTATAGAAACAAAATATAAATATCTGCTCTCCCAGAAATTTAACTCTCTCTAACTCTCTTTAAAATAACTATTTTTTTTTTGAATTTGAAAAAAAAGTTTTTCAAAAAATTAACCAACCACAAAAATATTTAACAAATCAAATTTAAATTAAAAATAAAACAACTTATCTATATTACATAATTGTTCATATTATTTATTATTATTATTATTATTAAAATATATATATTTTAATTGTTATTTTGTTTCTATTGAATTTTACTTCAAATCAGTTAAAACTTTTAATTAATTTATTCAATAATTATTATGCATATATTCAACAAGTGTTAATTTTTAATTAATTACATATATATTTACTATTTTATTCAACAAGTTAATGTTTCTTTTTTTTATAATTTTATTAAAAAAAAACAAAAACCAAAGAACATATTTTTTAAAAACAAGTATACTTTATATATTTATTCTATTAAAATGTTTGTATCAGTAACGGTAATGAATAATAATAAAATAAAATTTAAATAAAAAAACTCACAAAAGAAAAAAAACAATTGTAAATCCTTTAAATTCTGGAAATTAACATAACATAGTCCGATTTTTGATTCATCACCTGGTTCACAATGGGAAACATTTGTTGAGAAACTTTTGATTTTGTGTGTGAGAGAAAGAGATGGTTGATATTTCTTTCTCTCACACACAAAAATCAAAAGTTTCCCAATAAAAGTTTCCTAGTGTGTACCAGGTCTTAAGCGCCTTGGCGACACATCAAATTGTTTTACTCAAACGGTTAGTTTTTTGATTGTGTTAGTAAAACAACGCACACAATTAAGACCTGGTTCACACGAGGAAACTTTTTTGTGAAACTCTTGATTTTTGTGTGTGAGAGAAAGATAAAGAAATATCAACTATCTCTTTCTCCCACACACAAAATCAAAAGTTTCTCAACAAAAGGTTCCCAGTGTGAACTAGGTCTAAAAAACTTACCGATTGAGTCAACAAATTTGATGTGTGGCCATCTCGCTTTACAAAAACGTAGTTACGATCTTAACGCAGAATACATACTTTCGTAAAGCATTGAAACTATATGGAATTGCTTCTTCTTTTTTTTACGATTCAGTTTTCTGTTGGAATACTTTATTTCGATCGTTGCATAAAAAATAGAATTGGATGCTTTCGGCGTTGTACAGATGATGTTCAATAATACATTCGAACAGCGTTCCATTTCATAAAAAATATCGTCGACGAAGTTCAAAATCGAATTTCGCTATATTGACAAGGGCCGACAAAACGTACCTCTTATGTCTATATAGGGACTATTATGTGCTACAGCGATCTATGAAAGAAATTAGTTGATTTCACGTTGAACGTGTGCTTCGTAACTGGATAAATTGTATCCATATAGGTAAGCTCCGCCACCGCTCTTTTGTGTATCATACACGCAAGTGGCAATTTTTGTACATGGTACAAGCACATTGCTCAAGTACTCGAGCTATCTAATCTCTGATCATTGCTGCACCGATACATAACTTTTGATATACAAAAACATCACTTCCGTCTACAAACACGCAGATTGAGTCGGCAACTGCACCTAGAGACGTATTCAACGAAACATCAATCCATCAAATCAGCTGAGGACTTTGTTCTTACTCACAGAGAATACACTGTGACAATTTTATGGTGTGAACCCCGAACATACCATTACAAGAATGGTAAAGCACTTTGCTGAAGTACTCGAGATTTGACCATTACTACCTGATACTTAACTTTCGAGATTCAAAATCATCACTTCCGTTTACAACCATGCAAATTTAGTCGTCAACAGCACATAGAGAGACGTGTTTAGTAGAACGAAACACAAACAGTACAAACTGTGGTAAATATGGTATGAACAGAGTTGTCCTAAACATACATGGACAAGGAAGACAAATTCAACCCAGCACACTTCTTATTCATTCGACACACTCATAGAAAACAACATTCAATACACTCACTCTATTCATACTTTATTATACCACCAACACATGTCCAATGTTTAGTCCTATAGTCTCTCTTATTCAGAATTGTGAACTTAACAATTTGGGCTTAAACCATAGCCACCATTTGTACGCCGAAGATTCCTCTCCAATAATCGGTACAAGACAAAGTCCGAAACTCTGGACTACCGGTTCTCGTTGCATCAGATTCTGTTGTTTTCTGATTCGACCTTATGTCAAATCATTTATGGAAAGACCGAGGATACGTTTAATCATCGACTGTTTATAGTCTGAGCTGACTAGAGGTAGTGGCAGCATCCATCTTTCACGGTATTGAAATCACATCAAGAGTTAAGTACATAGGTAGAATCCGAAAACTAATAAGAAAACGCCAAAAAAGGGAAGGATTAACAAAGCATATTGGTGCTGGACGCTATTTAGGGGAACAATAGGCACTAAATGGGGACTTATTGTTGATTAATCTGGTGGACTTTTTGAACAAAGATTTTGTATTGTGAACGTGTCAATGTGGTTTAAGCCCACATTTGCGGGAAGAGAATGTAGGGTAAAAGATTGATGCATGATAAATTCTATAATTCGGGATAAGGTCGATGTTGTTGCCGAAACAAATGATATACAATAGAGGATGTTCTTCTCTTTGAGTGTGTAGAATGAGCAGCGTACTGGGTAGGATGGTGATGGATAAAACGTTTCTTATTGAAACGATACCATTGATATTTCCTTCCTTGCCCAGTTATGTTTAGAGTTTACTCTGCTCATACCAGATTTACCGCAGTAGGTACAGATGCTGACGCAAAAAAAGGACATCCTATTTGTATGGTTGTAAATGGAAATGATGTTTTTGCACTTTGGAAGTTAAGAAACTGTACTACAATAGCTAGCACCTGAGCAATGTGCTTGTACATGGAAGCATGTAAAAAACACAAAGGGTCAGTGATGAGTTTTCTAGTCAGCTGACTCAGGCCTATTAAAAATATCCGTTAGAGAATTCTATAAGTCCTCTTCGAATAATGAAAGGGGGTCTAGAGCTACAAAGATGCTATGGGAAGATTCTGACGATAATCTTCTCAAAATAAGCGAGTCTGAGGTAAGTATTTTGAGTGCACACACAGTTACCAGTACCGGCTAATGATGCTATGAAAACATTTTTCTGGTGAGTTAGTGGTAATCTCCTCGCTGTTAGGATTTGATTCCACAACGTTAGCTGTAGTGGCTAATGATGCTAAATTCATCGTCTTATAATTATTTTAATATAGTTATTATGGCCTTAGAGGCGAAATAATCCCAAGCATTTGTTTATGGCAAGACAAGCTTTGTAGATCTGATATATCCTTTGGCTTCACGATTTTCAAGAATTTCCAATACACACTCAGTTTACTGCCAACCTGATCAACATCAGGAATATGTTGAATGCACAGCTCGCGCTCTATACTGGCTCTTTATCCCATAAAACGATTTTGTAGTTTACTATCTTATTGTTGATTAGGTATGCTACCTTACACACAGGGTTAATTTCAGACTTTCGTCGAAACTAGATCCAAGTATGTAGGAATGATATTCTCCACTATTGTGCATTTCAATTGGAATCGAAATTTTCTCCATTTAATATTTTTGGTATTATTATAATAACAATTTACAAAAACGTAGTAACGATAGTAATGCAGAATACACACAATCGTAATGCATTGATCATTTACACGATCACACATGTAATATGATCTGTCAAAATTTTGTGTAGAAGATGGGATCGTCTAAACGCATTATGTAATGAAACCATAACACATTGAGAGAGAATACGGATGGAAAATTTGACAGTCATATGGCACTCTTCATTTATTGAAATAATTCAAAAAAAGCAGGTCGCATTAGATCAGGGATGTAGTTTTATGTAAAAGTGAAACGGTTGTTTCAATCTTACTTTGTTATTGTTTTATACCAGTGTTGCCCAAACACATGCTGTTACACATTTATTTGTATTGGTAAAGCAGCAGAGAACAAAATGTAACACAAAATAAAACTGTAATATACTGACTGCAAAATAAACAGTATATTCAATCTGTGAAATCTATATTATGAATTTTGACAGACAGCTGTCTGAATTTTGACAGACAGCTGTCTGAATTTTGACAGACAGCGTACATTAAAGTTCATATATAAAAACTATCAGCTGTGTTCTCTCATTCAAGTTTCCCAAAAAAAGTTTCCTAGTGTGAACCAGGTCTAACACATGCTCAAATAAGAAAAGCTTATAATGTAGGGGAGTTAACGCAATGTCAGCAGAATATTCTTGTCCTATCTCGCGTGATAGGGAATCGAGATTTTGGGCAACATTGTTTTATACCAATCGTGTAAAAACACAAAAAATATAAATCATTTTGACCATTGAACAATTACACCTTAATTGATCACTATAATTTTGTTTTTACCGTTAAACATTTCCCGTATAACATGTTCGATAGCGGCTTAGGTGCAATTTTTCGAATTTGATGTAGTGTACATTAGAGTGCTCCAAGCTTGTATGAAGGAAAAAAAATTATCCTACAGGCCGTCCCCCCACTAGAATTGTTCTATGGGTTATAAAAATTAGTCGTGCAAAACGGGTTTTATTGAAATATGTCCAAATTGGCATGTTTTTAAAACATCGGGGTCATTTTGATCCCAAGACCGTTTAAGGATTAACTTATTTATTTCACTATTATTGTAAATATCGGTTGTTAATAAATAAATTTATTAAGTTTTGTTATAGTCTACCTAAAAATAGAAACAATTTCGACAAGTTTCCATCAAAAATTGCAAATATTACAAAATTTGACCTTTGACCTTTATAGTTTATGGGTTGATTGCGTCCAAATTGTATGAAACTCTTGATTTCTATTTAGAAATATGTGGACTAATAAATTTACAAAAGGTTCCATTTAAAATACACAACAATATAATAAAAAGGCTAATTTTGCAAAATATTACATAAAAATGTGTTTTTCTCGAAATCCGCTGAATTCAAATTGCAGGTACAGGCAAACTATAAGAGGTATTGACCTAATTTTTTACTGTTTTATTCTCTAATCTGTTGTCCATAAATCCCTATGAGTTCTCCCAAAAATATTGAAATTTGTTTAACAAAGTACCAAAAAAAAACTAAAATTTAAATTTTGAAACGACATTTTTCAACCAATTTTTGTGTTTTTTATCTTTTTGTAACGCAAATTCTGTGTACATTACGATTCTTTGGCAATAAAATACAAAACAAATTATTTAATGACAAAACTTTTGTGAAAACTGAAAAATGCATATTTTTCCCTTGTAAATGCATCTTTAAACTTCAGAGCCGTTGCGGCACTAGTTAACGTAGTCCTATTGACCTAAATTTTTGCACGACTTATTTTTAAAAAATTCGAAACTTAGTTTTTTGGAGCACTCTAGTGTACATCCTCCTATCAACCAATTAATGATTTATAAGAAAATACGTAATGTTATTTAACCCTGTGACATCTTTATATAGCGTCAGGTCGGATGTCATAAATGTCTGACATCTAACAACAAAATAAACTTGATATAGAGTGGAATATGAATTCAAATAATAGTTTGTATAAGAATCGGTGTATTTTAAAAAGTATAAAAACATTTTTTGTGAGCACCTTTAACATTTAAAGTCTATACTTACCTTTTCAAAGCCATAAAATATAAAAAAACAAATAAAATAAATAAATTTTTGAATAGTCAATTAAGATTATTTTCTTTTTTCTCTAGAGAAAAATTAACTTAAAAATAAAAAAATATTTACAGTTAACAAGTAAAATCTTAACATTTACTAAACTTATAGTAAATTTGTAAAAAAAAAAAAAACTAAATTTAAATGAACTAAATTTAAAGATAAAGACACGTACCTCACACAATTCGCAAATTTTAAAAAAAATCGAAATATTTTCCATTTTTCTTTTCAACTCTTTTGTCTTGTGTGCAATTGTTGTTCTTCTTTGTATATTCCTTATAGAACACCGTTGGAACACGTCTTAAAAATGCCACTTAATAATTTGATTTCTTTTTGTTTTTAATTTTAAACACTTACAGAAGAGACATTTAAATTAATATTTACAATAGTCACAGGGTGAGAGGGAAGATTTTTCAAAACAACTATTTTACTAATTTAAGGAAAAAAATACAAAATATTTTTTTAAAATATAATTTGTTTTTTCTTCAAATTACTTTCATTTTATAAATATGTAGATTCACCTGAAAGGATAATGACAAAATGATAGTAATGAAAATTGTTGCAAAAATATATATAATATGATCAAATAAAAAAACAAACATTTTAAATAATTTGTAAATAAAATTTTCTTATTAAAACCATATTACCAAGCATATATTGCCACCATATTCCGAAATGTGTTAGTAGATGATGGGAATGTTGGAAATGAAATTAGTAGATCTAATGGACTAAAACTAGACGTAAAACTATTATATGTAGAATTTCATTTGAATGGTTATAATTTTGTTTTTCTTATGATTAAAACAAAATAAGATCAATACAGTTTTTTATTATAATCCGTTATGTGATTCGCCTTAAGATTAATGTCCCAATGTTTCAATATTAAAACAATAAGGATCTCTACCTTTTTATATAATGAATCGCATCTAATATCTCGATGTGCTAGTTCAACAATTCATATTTTTAACAGAACAAATAAAAGGATCATATTCGATATGTAAATTATGTATGTAATAAAAAGATTATATGGACCCTAATATTAAGACATTTTCATCTGACATTTAATATTTCAGGGATGTCTCGATGAATATGTTTATTTTGTTTATAAATGTCCAAAGAACGATTATGGTCAAAACGGAGTCTCATCGATTCTGCTTGACAGTTCGCACGTAGTGAACTGCCACGTAAACCAACCAGGAAAGAGAACACCATCCCTAAAAAATGCTCCAAAATTTGGATTCCTTCAAAAAGTGTCTTGGATAGCTGACCTTCGGCCGGTTAAAACCCTTTTAAATTCTGTGGTATATCAAATACAGGCTTCGCTTAATGAAGCCTTTTTTCGATAAATGGACTCTTTTAAATTCATGGACTTTATGTGATTTGGTTCATTGACACTATTGAAATTGTCATAACATCCAGGGACACTATGACTCAATTAATGTGTCATAAGGTGCATGGACATTATGATACGACGCTTTGAAATAATCCATGAATTAACTTTTTGCCGAAAAAAGTCGAAAAATTAAAGTCGACTTTTTGTTGTCGATCAATCGACAATGTTGTAAGTAAAAAAGTTGAAGAATCAAAAGGTTGGAAAGTCAAATGAGCTCGGAAAAAATCAAAAAAGAGGAAAAAATTCGTGAATTTAAAAAGTTAACTTTTCAAAAAATACAAAAATCGAAATGTCGACTTTTCATAAAACGTAAAAAGTTGATTGTTCATAAATCGTATAAAGTCAAAAAATACAGAAAATCGACTTTATGTTTCAAAGAAACTTTGTTAATCAAATGTCTAAAAGACCTGGTTCACACTGGGGAACTTTTGTTGAGAAACTTTTAATTTTGTGTGTGAGAGAAAGAGATGGTTCATATTTCTTTCTCTCACACACAAAAATCAAAGTTTCCCAAACAGGCACTAAGTATTTGTAGACATTTTTTAATTTTAATATTAAATATAATCGCCGCAAAATTGTAAAACTACTTTTTTTTGTTGGAAACGTCATCAAAATGCAGAAATGGTTCGAATACTAACATCGATAATATCGGTACTAATTTAAAACTGTATTAATATAGAGCTATATATCCGGCATAAAAATATTGTCCTATTGAAATTGAATATAAGTCTCAAAAAGTCTGCTTTAAAGTTCATCCGTTTTTTGGAAAATCTTATTCGAAAAAAAACATACACGTTAGAAAATTTTTTTTAAAATATTAGAATTTGTTTTTTATTTATTATTTTTTCAATGTTTTTTGGTTTGTTTTGTTTTTTTATTTATTACTTTTAATTAGAATATGTTTGCTGGTTTTATTTTAGCATTTTCCCCATTTTCTTTTTAAGAGATCTAAATATAAATTATTAAATAAAATATAAATATTTTACAATTTATACAAATGTTTTGTTTATTACTTTTGTGTTTAAACTTTTTCGTTTTATTTGTAATTAAATGTAGTTTTTAACTATGTATGAATGTATGTAATAAATTGTTATTATTGTGAAAAGAAATCATAATTATAATGAAAAGCAAAATGAATTTATTCACACTGTAAACCCCAAAAAAAAACAAATTGTAAATCCTAAAATAAATTAGTTTTTTATCACAGATTTTACTTTTTTATCCAGTTAAAGCATTGTATAAAATATGTTTACAACGAATCATTCGATTTATTTTTAAACTTTTTAATTTTCAAATCGAATTAGAGTGTAATCACATTAAAGTAATTGTCCTACAAAAAAATTTCGAAATATTTGAGACATGCGATTCGAATAAAATTTTTAAATTTAAGGAGAGAACTGTTAAGGAAATTAAAATTTTTAAATGTTAACGATATAGCCGTTGTTAATAGGGAACGCTATTGATCAGAAATATTTACTATAAAACATGACCCAAATTCTCTAAATAGTACCAAAAGTACAATAACTTAAAGACCGCAGTAGTAAGGTTCAATTTCAACAGTATATTTAGGACATAAGGTTATCAAATACAGCTTCTTAAAAACAAAAATTTCCATAATTTAGGAGAGCAAAGTAGGAAGAAAAACCTCCTCTTACCGATTGGATCAAAAATCTAAGCCCAAAATAAATGATAAATTACCAATCCACCTTCACGAGAAACTTATCAGATTGGCTACGAAGAAGGAAAGAGCAATGTATGACTTAATGAACTCAATGATCATTATGGTTAAGATAGCAGGCGGTATCGTTTTCCACTTTTAAGCGGGAGGTCCACACTACGCGTTTTTGCATCAAAGCATTACGTGGCGTTTTTGAAAAGTAATTTTTTTATTAAAAAAAATAGATAATTTACAATAATTTTGATTCTACCACTTCTGGGCAGGTAAAAAAATGAAGAACTATGGTACGTCTATTGTCAAAGTACTCAGATGTTCCGTTTGAGCTGTAGACGTATGTATGTAAAGTAACAATTAAAAGGAAACTTCATGGTGATTCTATCTAGGGCCATTCCTAGATTTGGAGAAGTAGATCTAGAGATAAATAAAACAAAGAAACCTCCTTCTGTTTCTACTGAAGGTACACAGAAAATTGAGAATATGGATCTTTTAGGATCTAGTCATTAAAGGTACCAAACTGACTGCTTAATATCAAGGGTGATCATCCCTCCTCACCTACTAGGAAGGTGAAGATGTCTTTTGTTAAGGCTGTACTATTGATGTAGAGTTTACACCGGGGTATGTTACCTTGATTGAAAACACTGGGAAAAATCTGCACGTGGTGACTTTGGTTTTAACCCAAACTAAAGGGAAGTCATTGTTAGTTTTAGGACTGTTTCATGGTAAAATTCATAACTCTGGATAATAAAATAATGCTACCGAGACAACAGATGCCATACAAAAGAGTGTCTGCGAGTAAGAACAAGTCCTCTGCTTTTTCGATGGATTCGTGTTTCGTTCTACCGATTACGTCTCTAGGTGCTATTACCGACTCAACCGAGGACATCCCATCTGTATGGTTATGAACAGTAAAGTAAAGTAAAGGGGCAGCAATAGTCACCTGCCTTTAAGGCAGGTGTTCACGTAAAACACTTCCACATATAGTTGATATCGACTTTCCTTGACTTTGTTGACTATCAACTTGTCGTTCAGACAAACAAGGCACCAAATAACTTGACATCGATAAGGACTGGCATAGATACTTAAAAAGTCTTTCATCAATATTGTAAAGCTGTTATTGACCGACCTGAGCGTCTTGCTTCTATTTAAGCTGTGGATCATCACCTATAGAGCTACTATGCTAAAAAGACCATGCCTTCTCATCTCCCACACCTACTAATCTACTTAAAATGTGAAGAAGTCATTGATCAATATTGTACAGTTCTTGAGCGAAGAACAGTGATGAGTCCACCATCAAAGATCCTTTTGTTTCTTTTCGAGCTGTGAATTATGACTTATGGAGCTACTATAGTAAAGAGAATAGAGAAAACTTCTGCAGGATTAGCAGAGAATGGAAAAAATTAAATGTTGTTAAGTCTAGTGATCTTCATTTAAGATAAGAACGAGTACATTTCCATTGGTGACCATTTCTAAGAAGTTCAAAAGTTCTTTAATAGAGGTTAAATAAAGGTTTATATAGTTGTCATTGATCGTAATGATCGTAATGATTCGGATGGAAAAATTGAAATCTATGTCAGTTATTTTATTAAGGGGTCTTTTACGAAATCTCTTGTCTTGTCGCACCAGAACGGCTCGGAGTTCAGCGAACAACGACCAAGCCACACCGACTTTACACGTGTCGCTGCCACAACAACAGAATTAAGTACCAGAATTAAAATTAATCCATTTTTATCTGAAGAGGTACGGTTCACACTTCGCGTTCTGCTTTTTTCGTTGTTATTTATTAAAATTGAAAAAATACACATTAAAAAAGAGAATATAAATTGTCAAAATCAGCTGTCATGTGAGCCGAGGCTTTTAAAAGTAGGTCAAACCATCCTACGTATTTGTACTTGTAACTTGCAGCATACAAATACATTGATTCCACTTTTTTGAGAAATGCATAAAATGCCTGAAAGCGTAACACGCATTGTATGGACCACACCACGCGTTCTACGCTTTTTTGCATTATATACGTCTGTCAAAAAAGTAGAATCAATGTTTTTATATGCTAAAAATTATAAGCACAAAAGCGTAGAATGCCTTAACGCGTAGAATACTTAAAGTAGATCTACTTTCTACTTTTATAAGCGTCACAAGCGACGCACGAAAATGTCAGCTGATTTTGACATTTTATATTCTTTATTTAATAGGTATTTATCAATTTGAATAAATTAAAATGAGTTTAATGATTAAAAAATAAATAAAAACTGTAGAAAAACGCGAAGTTTTTTTTTAAATAAAACAAAAAATGTACGCTTTAAAGCGTGACATGTGACTTGAAGTAGGTATGAAAAGCGCGTAATGCTTTGACGTGAAGACGCGTAGTGTGGACCTCCGGCATTATAAAAGTACGTCAAAATATTCTACGCATTTGTGCTTGTAACTTGCAGCATACTGCCGGTCCACACTAGGAAACTTTTTTTGTGAAACTTTTGATTTTGTGTGACAGAGAAAGAGAAGGAATATCATTCATCTCTCTCGCTGTACAGAGTTTCGCGTACTCGGAAACTTGTTTTGTTTTATTAGACCTGGTTCACACTAGGAAACTTTTATTGGGAAACCTTTGATTTTTGTGTGTGAGAGAAAGGGAAAAAATATCAACCATCTCTTTCTCTCACAAACAAAATCAAATGTTTCTCAACAAAAGTTGCCTAGTGTGAACCAGATTTAGTGTGCACCGGCAGTTAGAAGGTCTGAATGTGTAAAACGCATAGTATAGACCTCCAGCTTTATATTCTCCTGAGTAATCATCCTTGAGAGGTAATAAGAAGCAACAAATGGTAAAAGAAATATGAAAAAACTTTAAGTTCAAATCAAACACTAAAGTTTTTGAAATGAAATTTATAAAAAAATATAACATTAACAGTGTGAACATGAAAAATCTTTACAAAATATAAAAATAATTGAGAAGAATGTAAAAATATATAAAAAATTTAAATTCTTATACATTAAGTGAATGAAAAAAGAAATGAATAAAAGCCAAAACCATATAAATAAAATCATTAATAAATTTAAATTAGAAAAACACCAAAAAATAAACCCCAAAAAAAGAGAATAATTATTAACAGAAAAACAAAATGTTTGCGATGTGATGATGACTTTTTTAAAGTATTTTTCTTTTTAAAATTGTTTTTCTTTTTTTTATTACAAAACAAAAGCAAAAACAAAAGAAAAACAATTACAAAATTTAAGCAAAAGTGCATGATTGATTGCAATTATTGTTTTGTGATAAATTGGAAAATTAGGAAAATGGATAAATGGATGGATTATGAATAATTAAATAATTATATTAATGAATAATAATAATTATGTAAGTATAGATGTATGTATGTATGTATGTGGTAAGTGTAACTAATGTAATATGTTTGTAAGTATGTATATATAAATTGGCTGTATATATTTATGTAATTATGTGGATGTTTTGTTTCAAGTAATAAAAGCAGCACATTGTACAATAAATAATTAATTAAAAAAAAACAATTATAATTTTTTTATAATAATAATTAATTAATAATAAATACTACAAAACAGTTAATAATAAAAATTTTTGTTATTTTGATAAATAACACAAATGAAATCTTTGTTTTAATAAAATTTGTTAAATATATAAATACTATTATTTATGCATCACATATTAATTTTTTGGTTTTATACAAAATTAATTAATTAATTAAAAAGAAATTAACAGCAACGACAATGGCATTAATCATTTAATTAATAAATTGCCTTTCGTTTGCCAATATGTGGGATTTTCTTTCATTTTCTTTAGAAATGTTTTTTTTTGTTTGTTTTATTAATTTTATTCTTAAATATTATTGTTTTTGTTTTTTTTTTTTTTTTAATACATAACAGGGTGTTGGTTTTTATTTAGAAATTTCTCTTCTTTTTTTTTCTTTGTTTTATTTTATTTCTATGCGTTTTTATAAAATAAACTACTAAAATATTTGTTGGTTGGTTGGTTTGGTTTTTAATGTTTCTCTCTTTCTTTTTTGCGATTTTAATCACTTTTGAGTTCTTTTATATAATTTTTAATTTTTAAGTTTATTTCTTATTTTTTTTTGTAAGTTTGTAATGGTTATGTTTATTGTATGTAGTATGTATGAATATGTATGTAAAATATTAAATATTTCTTTGTTAATTATTATATGTTTTGTTTTACTTTTAATTGTTTCTTTTTTTTATAAACTATGTTTTGCTGAATATTGAATATTGATTTATTGTTTTATTTTGAATGGTATTTTGTTGTTATTTTCTATTATCTTTTGGATAAATAAACTAAATATTGTATTTATGTTATGTTTATATATAAATATGGACCTATTACGGGAGAGAGTTGTATTAAATTTTTTAATTATAATTATTGACGACTGTTTTTTCAAACACAGTAAGTTTATTACCGAAACTGGATTAATCCTGGTAAAGAATCAAGTATATACATCTTTAGACAATTGTCATAGATTGCACAGAGTTCAAGATGGTAGAAAGAAAAGCTTCTGGTCAAAATCACTTTGGATTAGGATGCATCACTTAAAGGTACATATTATCACTTTTAAATTGTTATCGAAATAATTCCAAAGTTGCCACAATTGTCAACATTGAAGAAAAATAATGGAAGAAATTTCAAGTTCACTATTTCACTTTTTTAACCAAGGGAGTGAATTAAAAATTAACGACTCACCCCATTGAGAATCATACACGCCGGTTGTTCAGTATATATGCACTTTGCTCAAGATTTCGGGCTATCTTTTGCCATAGTAGCCTCGTTGGGGAAGGACAGATGTCATAAGTAAGCAATCTTATCCCGTTAAGGAAAAGGCAATCACTAGTTGAAAGACATTAGACAACGCAACATCAAACCCGAATGATGTGGAGACGAATACTTATATCCCTAGAGAATTTTTATCATTTATGACTCACCGCAGCCCAACCACACTACTGAGGTTGCTATGTTGATTTGGCAGCAGTACCTTGGGGTCGTAAATGGTAGTTCGAATGATCCGTTTCATTTTAATTGACAAGACTTAATTCAGTGGTCTTAAAGACCCACTATAATAAGTTGTGCATGTTTTAGAATTAGCTTCAACAGTCATGCTCTGTAATGTGTACCGCTCCTAGAATCTAAGAACGATAATAGAAATTTATCATGAAAATGATATTCCACCGTGTATCAAAACTTTTAACCAAAGACACTACGTTGACCCGAAGCAACGTCACCCAACTGACCAGCTAGAACATAGTCATGAGAGCAACTGGCCACCCGTTTTATCAAAATAGGTAGTGCTTTAGTTAGACCCCTTTTCAAATCATCCATGGAGAAGACTGAAAGTGAAATGTAAACACCAGTTTGTACTTCCGGTAAACTAGAGGTGACACCTCTTTCCTGTGGGATTGCAATACACCAAGATGTATGTCTTAGGAGTAACATATTGTCTGTATGATAGTTTTTTGCGCAATAATAGTTGAAGAAAATCGGAGGTTAGATTCTGATATTTCTTCTAGTTATTGAGATGTCATGCGCTGAAGTTTATAATGCAAAATGTACGCTAAGGATATTACAAAGAAGGAACAATATATAACAGGGGTTAAATCTTTATATAAAAGCCAATAGATAGGACTTTCAGTAGACATTACAAATTTTTGGAATAAAAGTTGATTTCATGCGCATGGGTGGAAGAAATCTCTTCTATTCGTTAAGATACAACTATTTTTTTGGCGCTCATGGGTGGAGAAATTTTGAAGTCAGCTTCAGATAACTCTTTTAGTAGCTGAGAAAACATGTGTTCAAGTTTTTTGAACCAAAATGAAGGAAAAAGTTTAGATTAAAATATCCCTAGTTTTTTTTGGAGGCTTTAGTTAGGTTAAGCACTCATAATGCCAGGTCTGAGTTGGGGAACAACTCTCGCGTCATCGTTTTTATTTCTTAAGGACGGTCAGGCTTGTGCTTGTTGCAGGGCTTTCGACAGAATTACTTCTCACCCCGCACTAATTTAATGCACTATTTCGTATAACTTTTCTAAGTTATGCGTTGTCTTCATTAAACGCGTGCTTTCGTTTTACCTCGGAGTGAGGTTATGTTTGTTATTGGTGGAGACCATAGAATACTCACGATACAACCTGGTGGAGACCATTTAAACTCAAATATAAACTGGTGGAGACCTTTAAAACTCTGGAACTTTTTCTGGTGGAGACCATTAATACTTTTGATGAAATCAAGTCCGGATGCTCCAACTTCCTATATGAAGGTATAGGTCGGTTGGTGGGGTTTTCTCTGGACAAACGTGTGATAATCTGGCAATATGAGTGCTTGATGCACCGCCATCCTAATTAAAACCCAAAAAAAAACTATTGTGAATGAATTGTTCACAGCAAGCTCACGATCTTTCCCTTCGAGGAAAAGGAAAATTTCAAGAGATCAAAGATTTCACTAATATTGGCGATATGGATGAATATCTTACTTAGGTCACAACTTTACATTGGAACCAATGTATAGCACTTTAAGTATTTATAATAAATTTTATAATTAAATGTTAAGTTCGTTCTGATTGATGAAGAATTTCTGAGGTAAGATATCCGAATATCTTCTAATAGTTGAGATTCCATTCGCTGAAGTTTTTACCCCAAAATGAAGGCAAAACTATAAATGGAAATATCTCAAAATATAAACAATAACTCGAAAATAGAAGCCAATAGTAAGGAGTTTCAGTCGACATTAACAATATCACAAATAAAGTAGTTTTCTTGCTAAAATGAAGGCAATCTTTTAGATTAAGATATCTTAAAGAAGGAACAATATATAACTTTTATAATAAAGTCTATGGATAGATGTTTCTGAAATCATATGATGAAGAAATTGTTTGATAAGTAATGTTATACTTTAGTCACCGGGTTTTAACCTTTTTGGCGATCTATGTTATTAAGATTAAGAGCAGACATATGTGAAATAAAATTTAAAAACTTTAAAATCTGTTCCAGTTCCAAGTATTTGTTTGAGGGAAAAGAGCATCATAGTGGTGTTTATGAATGAGTCTATATTGTTTGGTTACTATTTCCATTTTATAGTTGTAGGTTTTCTGTTTTTTGTTTTTTTTTTCTTGTTTTTTAATATCTACTTATAATTCTAATAATAATTAGTAATAATAGTAATAAATATCTATAACATCTACATACATATCTTTACAAATACAAATAGTAAACATTTTCATTTTGTTATTATTATTATTTTTAGATTTTGGTTGTATTTTTTTGTTAGTTTTTATTTAAATATATATCATTTATGTTTTTGTTGTTGTTGTTTTATTAATTAATTTTCATTGAGTTGAGATTTTGGTTTTTTTGAAATTTGTAATTTTCTTTTGTTTTTTTTTTTTTTTTTTTTGTTTTGTTGAGGCTTATAAACACTAATATCAACTACAAAATTTTATGATTAATTTCGTTTTTTCATTTTAGTTGTCTTTAATAAATGACACTGGTTTGGTTTTTTGTTTTGTTTTTTTATTTTCTTTATGTTTATATATAATTTTGTTTTGTTTTCTCTAAATTTATTTTCATTATAGTAGAAAAAGACGGTTGCGTTACAACATTTAACAATTTTTTTTTTTTTGTTTATTATTTGTTTGTTATTCCATTTATGTTTTTGTTTAAAGTTTTTAATTAGATTTCTAGTGTGTTTTTCTTTCTTTATTTTTAAATAAAAAAAACAGTTTTATTTTATAAAACTCCTAAAACAAAAAAAATGTTTAAACATTTGTTAAACTACGGGGCATTTAACAATTTAAAGAAATTTTTAACAAAATTTTAAAATTAGGTTTTTAAGTTAATTTTTATAAAATAAAACTGTTTTATGTTTTTTTTTTATATTTTGTTAATAAATAATGCGTTTTCTATACGTCCAAAAAAATTGTTTATATTTTAATTTTTGTTTTTGTTTTTTTTTTTCATTATCATCATTTTTAAGTAAAAACTAATAACACATACAAATACATATAATTATTATAATAATAGTTAATTAATTAATTAATAAGTATATAGGCGTACAGTCACAGACAGAGAAAATGTTTCATTTTTTTTTTAATTTTTGTTTTTTTCTGTAAATAATTTCACATTGTTTAATTTTTTCAAAATTCTTAAAAATACCTATAATTTTTTCCATTCTTTTTTTTAATAAATTGCATCTGTGTTCCTAGTAACTTGTTTTTTTTTTTTATTTAACAGCACTTAAGCTCTGAAGTTAAATCACCCGTTTGCAAACAACTATGACACAATTGCTGAGGTGTTGTTGTATTTGAATTTGTATTTGTATTTGTTGCTGTAATGGTGTTATTGGTGGTAGTACTGTTAGTGTTATTAATATTATAAATTTTTGTATTTAAATTATTTGCCATTTTTGTTGTTGTTGTTAACTCCTTATTAATCATACCATTACATAGTTTCTGTGGCAGCTGCGGCTGCTGTTGCTGGTGATGTTGCTTCATTTGCTTATTGCGTTTTTGATTGTATTTAGTTTCATTTAAAGTTGTTATTGTTGCTGCTACTGCTGCTGTTGCAGTTTTAATATTATTTCCAGATTCTGTTGTTAGTTTATGCTGTTTACTATTTATTTTTATCACATCTACTGAGGATATATTATCTAAAGTATTTAATTTTATTGTTGCTACAACATCATTCGTTTGTATATTATTTTGAGTTGTTGTAGTTAGATTTGCTAAAAGAATAAAATTTTAATTCATATGTTTGCATTGGTTAGTATGAAAAAAAAACAGTTTATCATTTCAAATAGACATCTTTAAATATTGTTACTTAATATTTCACGAGGTTAAGACACGTTTCAACAAAAATACCTCAACTTTAAAACCTCTAAAAACTTGTGAACTTTCATTCAAACTTTCAAAATAGTTAAAAATTTTAAAATTATAAAAAAATTACTTCATTTTTAGTTAATTCAAAAAAGTCTAAAATCGAACAATTTCTAAATCGAGTAACTCTAGAGATGGCCTATAACTAAGTCTAGGAACTAAATATTTAGGGAGTTCCCATTGAAACGTCAATAGTCAGAAAAGAATGAAAAAGAAACTCAATTGGGATCTGCAAATTAGATTTATACATCGATGGTTGCTTTGAGAATCTGGTATTATCGAAAGTAGCATGCAACTAGATGTATATAATTACATTTATCAGTTGTTAGGACTTTTCTAAATTATTGTTGCATGGTCTGGTGGGAGGCTTTAAGAAGGGACTATTTTAGAAACATGCTTAGTAAAGCTAAAAGGTGTGTCTTTCTTGGCATTAACAGTGACATTACTAGTATAGCGCAAGAGGTTTTGAACATCATTCTGTATCTGTCAATTAGCAGAGTGTGTTGCAGTTAGTAATCTACTAAGACTTTATAGGTCTTCGCTAATCAATCCTTCATGACTTCAATTATAAAAAAATGTAAGAAGTAGATCTTTCTTGGCATTAATAGTGAAACTGGCGGTATTTAATGGGTCAATTATCGATAGTAACCGAACCTCAGTTGGGTTGTCAGTTGGCAAAAAGTCAGATGGGAGCTGGCAATGTTTTCCGAAATTTTTTTAAATTAAATGATCATAATTTTCAAAACTTTTTTTAAACAAAATCTTTAGAACAAATTTTCTTTAATTTAAAATATTACGTTTACATTTTTTAGTTGCTAGTCTGTCAAAATAATCAAAGATGACACAATATCGATAAATCTTTGGCAACTAACGAAATTTGCCTTTCATAATACTAAGTTTGATGTCAGTTGCCTTAACTGCTGGCAACACAACTAAAACTTCATTGTTATCCATAATCGATCCATCAAACTATGGTATTACGGTTGTAGATCTTGGGAAATACCACTGATGGAATTTTTAAGTAAGAACGTCGTAGTCTTTGAGTATCGTCCAAATAAAGATCTGGAAAGCGACGAAACTGATACAGAATCCAGTGTCGGTTGTGACATTTTATGTCGATAGTCAAGCTGTTTTTAAAGTGTTGACAATGTTAGATTGTATAAATGCGTTTAGAGACATTATGACAGTTTTAACAGATAGACTGTGTTGGATGCCATAAGGTTAGGTTCGAACTTTGTAATAGATGACAGAGAAAAGATGGTAATAGTACCCATCTTATAGGATTGGATGGACGCAGTCTAATGATTCTGATAGGAATGCTAACGGTATATTGTTTAATAAGAGACTTTGTCAGAATGTAATATACCCCAAATATTCCAGATGACATTACATCAGCCATTCAAAACCATCAAATTTGTATCCCTAACAAGATACACATTTAGTCAGACTTTCGGCCTTAGATTACATACAGGACGTCATAACATCCGACGTCGACAGATTGTCGATAATAATCGCGCAGAAGGCATTGGCGGACACAGAAGCCATTAATGGCTAAAGGCGCGAAAATGTCTTAAATCAACATTCAATAGCGATTCCGGATTGTAAGAGGCAAACTCGTTCCAAACTCGCACAGTTTAGATACGGTTGAAACAGAATTCTCTACTGCTATCAGGCACCCTTAACCGATGCCTTGTCTATCTCCAAAGCCCTCAAGACACATTTTACCACTTTAATTTTTCCCATAGACACACTAACTTAACTCCCACAGATCTATGGCTAAGACCGACTGAGGTTACACAATTTAACCATTTTCCAATAATATATCATGACACCAATAATAATCTTATTGAATATTTTCAGGAAAGAACATCCAGTCAAAGCCAATCTGTTACAACAACAACTATTGCTGGTTGTTCTAAAATGCAGAGGAACTAGAGATGATCGATCATTTAATAGCACATTGTTCTTGGATATAGAATCTCAGCTTAAAATGGCTGAGGAAAAAAGTTCCATGACGAAGTGAGGTTAAATTGCGGGACTTAATTCTCGCCGTCTACTAGGTTTTATCAGTGGACTTGTCATTGCTTTAACTAGGTTTTATAGATAGACTCGGATTCTCTCTTTTTATTCTAGAGAGAGGTCAATCTTTTGTGTTCAAACCCTCTTGATAATCGATCGTTTCCAATCATCTCTCCTCTTTAACTATGTTCTTTGTTGTTTTTAGACTTTTATTTTTCTATTTTTGGATCTGCATGCTGCTTTCTATGAAGGTTAGTACAATGAGCTTATGGTCTACAAACTGCAGCTTTTAATGGTGCATAAACCTTGTTAAATCTGATTTCTAGAGTTACCCTTTTTTTGACAGAGTTTGAGGATTATAATTCTCTTTAAAAAACATTAAATTCTTTTTGAGAATTATCTTACTAAACACTGAGAAAAATTCTATAAATATTAATATAAAAAACTTGAAACAACTAAATCTAAACAAGAATATTAAAAAGAATTATTTAAATAATAAAAAATTGGGATAAATAATAATAATGCAAAACATATGTAATTAAAAATTAAACAAATTAACAAAATTAAAACTAAAATGAAATTTTTACATACATATAATGAAATTATAAAGAAAATTACAACAAAATATATTTCAAAAAGAAAAAAAACATGAAGCTTTTATTTAAACGGATTTTATGTTTTTTCATATTTAGTTTTACTTTTTTTTTAACTAAATCAATATAATATCTCAAAAAGAAAATAATTTCATCATCAGCTATATACATACATACACAACAAATAGCAGTTACATTTGAATTTATTCAAAATAAAAAAAAGCTTAATTTATTTAAGCTGAAGGGTTATATTGATTTGTTTTGTTGATATATTAAACTTGTTTTTTATTTTATTATAGAAATTAAAATTATACTTTTTTTGTTAAGAAAACAAAATTTCAATTGTTATTTCTTTTTGTGTTCTCATTTAAATTATAAGTAAAAATAAGTTTAATAATATTGTTTACAAAAATAAAAATTGTTCCAGAGAGAAAAAAAAACACAAGTTAATTTATAAGTAATTCTAAGTTAAAAACAATTAATTATTAAAATAATAATAACAATAATAATAATAAAAAAGAAAATTCATTTTTTTAAGTTGTTTTACAATTGTATGAGACTTTAAATTAATTTTTATAAAATTAAATTAATTATTGAAAAAAAGTATATTATTGACGCTAAATAAAAAAATATCGTCTACAGATCATAAAAGAAATTAAAAATAAAATATTTACAAAGTATGTATGTAATATTGTTTGTTTTGTTTAAGAAAAAATAATAAACAGCATTTTTATTTCAGCCAAAAAGAATTTGTTTATTTAATATTTCTCACATATAAATTATAATTTTAAAGTTAATTTTTATAAACGCTATGCAACCCTTAAATATTACTGATTGATTTCTTCTTAAAAATGAAATGACAATCATTTACTTCTGCACTTCATTCTGAAGAAGATTGTAGTCATTCTGAAGAGTTTTCACGAACACATTTCTTTCCCCCTAGTTATATATCGGTGGACTTGTGGGACTCAAAATAGGAAAACCAAATTTATAAACAACAAAGGATGAGAGTAGGAACCCGACGGAAGGGGTGGTCGACCTGTTAAGTAAGGACATTCTGGAATTCGTGGTCAACGAAGATGATTGGGAGTCAGACAGCACATTGGAGGACAGTGATGTTATTCTTACTAACCTTCATGCCAGATTTGTTGAGCACTAAAGTCAGGTACTGGCTGACTTAAACGTGGAAGGTCTTCTGGAGGTATCAAGTGTCTTCATTGGTGAAATTGGTGCCACACAGAAGTTCTAAGTAATTGGAACCACAAAACAACTTGTTTTTGTTTGACAATTTCAAACAAACATCATAACTTAAAACTATAACTGATTCGTAGCATAGGATAAGTATGGACTATATAAAGCTTTCACTGAAACTGCCTTAATGGTGACAAACAGATATCTTTGATTTCGCGTTCTAAAACTAATTATGTCTCAAAATTTGCTAACAATCTAAACAATTTTGAAAATAATCGCAGAAAAAACGAACTAGTTCCCCAATTGTTCTAAGGAAGTGCAATTATGAACAATTATTCCTCTTTAGTTTGTTACCTTGTTCGTGCTTTATAGGAAAGGGAACAAACACCCAGACAGTTTATTATTTAGACCGATTATATGAAGCTACTCTGCAAATGGTTTTGAGGATTGTTAATTCTAACCAAAATGATTAAATCAAAAACTACTTCCAGAAGCATTGCTTAAAACAAGTGATGACTTTATAAAGCTTCCAAAGAACCAGTTCCGAAATAGGCAATTTCAAACATATAAATTATTCTTAAGTTTAAACAAAAAACCATTATAATCACTTAAAAAGAACTAGTTGCAGAATCGTTCTTTTCTAGAACTAGTTTTAAATGATAACAAACTCAAACAAAAATCTTGGATTATAGAATTATAGAAACGATCCGTAGAACTCAACACTTTCACAAAACCAATGTCGAACGCTAAAGGAATCAAAAGAAAGTACTTAGAAATGAAGCAATTTCAAATAAAAATAGATTAAAAAGAAGTCAAGTTTTTCTAGAACTAGTATCGAGGTTAAAGAAAGAAATCAAACAAAAATCATTGAATTAAGAACTTAATTACTTAAAAAGAACTAGTTCCGGAATCGTTTTTCTCTAGAACTAGTTGCAAATCAAGGAAAATTTGAAAAGAAATCATTGATTAAAGAATTCCAAAAACGTTTCCGTTGAGCGAAAGTTAACACCATAACACTTCCACAAAAACAGTTCCAATCCTGATAACTTATGTCTACAAAAGATCTCTCAGTTTACAACTATAGAGTATCATATTTTTGTTTATATTTCTTTATTATTAACAAAAAATAGTAGAAAGGGAGATTCAAGCATTTGTCAGTCCGTTTAGACGTTTCCATTGAAATGGTTTATTTTCCCTAGTTATTATTCCGTTCGTTTTTGTTTAAGCTAAAAGTTTTCTTATCCCTAACTCCCCGTTTAAAGGAGATATCCCCTTCCATATCCACTTTTTTACTAAAATCCTTTATGAGTGGAAATTTTTCTTTTTTCACTTTCATACTTTAATGTCTTCTCTATTATATTCTTGATCTTTATTCTTCATTAAAGGGGGCCACAATGGATCCTTTTGGGTCTCCGAAATTAATGTATACCTTTGATATTCAAACGTTTTTAACTTAACTAAACTACCTTCGTTGTTGATTTATACCAAATAAAGTTATAGATAAAAATTCTAGTTTAAAAATCCTTTAGATAATCTACTTTTTTCGTTTAAACCTAGTTTAATCAATGTTTTGTGTTTTTCAGTAATCAGTAATATATTATCTTAGTTTAACTGAGTTTTATTGGCCAATTAAACCTAAGTTATAGGCGAGAGAAACACATTCAACAAAAACAATAAAATAATGAATTCGGAAGAAGAAAAACTTTTTCACAACATTTTATTAAAGCTTTATAAGACAAATTTTCATACAAATACTGTTCTTTAAACCTTTGTTAAATTGTTATGAATAAAGCTATAAGTAAATAGTAATTATCTGATTTGTTTTATCAATATTATAAAGTTTTAAATATTTATTTTTTGTTTTTTTTTTTTTTTTTCTAAAATTTTACAAAATTAATGTTTGCAAAAAATAGCTGTTCATTGTGTATGTTATTTACATAAAAGTTGCCAATATTAGCAAAGTTAATTAATTTAAAATCCATAACAGAATCATCGTTTAAAGTTTACCTAAATTTGTTCCGTGTTTAATTTAATCGCAATTTAATCCTAGTCTAACTAAGTATTAAGAAACCCGCCCTAAGATTTCGATGCTGACAATTTCCGAAGGATAATAATTACAAATACAAGTTATCGATAAAAAAGTGATTTCAAAACCCTTCAATACAATAAAATGTGGACTCAGTAGTATCTCCATAGAACAAGTTTTAAAGTTAACAATTTCGATCAAAAATCTTTATGTTTAAAGACAAATAGACACGAATTTTATGTTCTACAACTACGATTAGACTATGAATATACAGTGAATCAATTAAGTAATTTGCCTATGTAAACTTTTATAAGTTTTAAGAAAAAAACGTTATCTGAACAATTTTTTTTAGCAAAATAAAGCAATTTGTTTGTTGTATTTTTTTAAATAATCTGTAATATATATAATATATATTTTAATTTTCTACCATAAAAAGTAAAATCGTGATATTAATTAACAAGATTTTTGATGAAATGTGAACGTATTGTTAATTTTTTAGGTCAATAAATTATTTTGCTTTTTTTTATAGATATTTAAGTAGTGGTACGACTAAATTTTGATATTCTTATTCAATAAATCTAACACTAAGTGCCATTCCAAGTATGGGGACATCACCATATACCACTATAGATATATTACATGCTAAAATCTTGATTTTCAACCTTATATTTTAACTGCATTATTTTATGAATATGATTTTGGATTGGATCTGGATCGTATTTGGATCTGGATAGTTATTCTTGATTTGGGTTCAAAATATATACCCAGCAAAAAATAATTGATGTCATATTTTACAAACGACATCTTAATCACATCTAAAAATGCGATTATATATTTTTCGTTTTTATAAACGAAATATTTCCTTACAAATGAAAACCCATTTAAAAGTGAGGAAAGAGATGTAGAAAAGTCACTTCAAATAACATATTCGAAGTACATCAAACTTTGGTGAAAAACCAATGAAATTAACATAAGCATGTCATCGAAAGAATTCGGTTTATCTTTGACATCCAAATAACGGATTTTTATTGCATCTATGAATAGGATTAGATGTAGTTCATAGTTGTCAAAAATGAACAACATCCCTCCAATGACACGTTAATGTAAAATTCATAGGTTTTTCACCAAAATTGGAAGTACTTCAAGTATGTTATTTGTGGCGAAAATTCTACTTATTTTTCCTCACTTTTTTTGCTGGGTTGTTGTTGTTGTAACAGCTCGACTGTGGCCGATAGTTCTTTCCTGGGGAAAAAAACTTTCGGTTGATACAGCTGTCGCTGGGTTGACAATCTTTGGCAGAGTATGACTTGGGTCGTTCCGGAGCGAATATCCAATTGTCGTGGGAAGGCTTTGCTGGGTATAAGGATGTGATAACCACCTCTATTTTTAAATATCTACATTAGGTATTTTTCCTGTACTACACAACAGTTGACTTTACATTGGTTCCAAGCAACCTAAGGTCTGTTTAGAAGTCTATATTGAAACATAGTGTTTCTCCTAGTTCGTATATGGATTTTGGAGTAGATAAATCAGGAGTTCAATGGTTTTTCTTGGATATAAGTCGCCTTCATTATTTTATTGATTTACACTTGTTCTTTCACGAAGGGTAGTCATCTTGTCGCGATGTGAAGGCTTAAGTGCGATGAATCTCATGGGCGATGCTGATGGAGACAGCTCTGCATGAGCTGGCTGCCTCCTAGGGGTCACCCTTGTCAGATGGGTCATGAGGCGAGTACGAAACTAAGAACTACCCCTCCCACCTAACAGATGTCTGTTTCCCACATTGGGCGGTCGGTTAGAAACGATCTGTTGACTTGCTTCTCCTGTCACTGAGACAGGGCAATCAGCAGATAGTCCGTTCTGGATTCATGGATCCACGCACTTAAGTGTGCAAGTCCTGAAATCCATCAAGCGTCTGTTCCAGATTGGACGGCTTGATGATCTGTCTGCTCCCAGTGGGACGGCAGTTTAAATTCCAAAAAGTAATTAAATAAAATAATTTGAAAAACCCAACGAAATTAAGCGGAATTCTCAATATGCAAAATACTTTATTGACATGCAAATTCTGATGCAAAATAATAAAATGCAACAACAATAACAATATTTTTTTTCTTGGTTTTCCCATTCTATTTTTAATTGGAAAACATAAATTTCCTTTTTTTGTTTTTTCGAATTTTATTTATGAACCAAAAATAAAATTCTCTTAAAAAATTTAGGCAAAAAACTTAGTTGATTCACTGTATATCTTGATTTGTAAGTCTCGGACAGTTTGTATGATAAACTTGGCACATTTTAAATTAAACCATTATGTACTTTTCTCTTATTTTCTTAATAATAAAGCTTTTTTTAAAAGAGTTTGTAAAAGAGATTTCTAAAATCACTTTTAAGTTTTCTGTTACTCAAGTTTTTCAAATTACAAAAAAAAGCAAATAATCAAACTGAAGTTGTGTTTTTGAGAAAGATGAAAGAAAGAAAATACAATAACTGGTTGTGAAAAAATTACACTCTCTTCAATTAGTTAATATTTGTGAAAAAGATTAATATTTATTTATAAAAGTTGCATAGTGTGAAAACCTAGAAAACTTTTAAAGAAAAAAAAAATACGAAAAAAAATAGATGTGTTTACAAAAGAAAAAGTTTTCTTGTTTTGTTTTTGTAGAGTTATGTTTCTTTTACGTTTTTGTTGTGTTCTTTTTTTTATACAATTAATGTTTTAACACTTTTCATGTTTTAAGTAGTAAATTATACAAAAAATAATAATCATAATAATAAAGATAATAATATAATAATTAAAATATAAAATAATAATTTTTAATTAATATTTTATGTATTTGAATCCTTACAAATCATCATAGTATACGTAAGTAATTTAATTACTTTCTATTGAGAACATTACAGAAAATATATATATATATATTATGTATGTATTTGTTGTTGTTTTTCTTTTTTTTTTCAAAATTATATTTGTTTTTTAAACTAAACTAATTAAAATAAAAAGTTGTTTAAAATAAACTTATTTAAAAAAGGGATTTTATAATTAGAGTAAATTAAAAAAATAATTAAACAAAAAAAAATAATAAATTAAAAAATATAAAAACCGAGAGGAAAAAACTCAAAAAAACTAAATAATTTGTTAATAAAAATATAAAAAAGTAATAAGGTTATTTTTTAACATAAACATAAAAAAATTATGATTAAAATTATTAATTAATTACTAAAACCTAATTAAACATAACTATACTTCTTAATAAACCGCTGTAAAATTACAAAAAAAAAAAATCAAAATAAAAAAAGGAAAAACTAAAAATAAATCTCCTTTAAAAAAAATTAAACAATAAACAAATTTATTTTAAATTTATTTAATTGTTTAAAAGACATGAGAAAACAGCGGCTTTTGGAAGTTATTTTTTTTAAATATATAATTTTTAAATGTGTATGGATTTTTTTGTTTTTCTTTTGCAAAACTATACATATTTATTTATATATAATTTTATACTTCTTTTTCAACTAATTTTAGCTACAAAAATTTTATGTTAAAATTATTTTTTATTATAACTATATAATTTAAAAACTGACTGTCTCTAAAATGTGGTAATTTACACTTAAGTTTTATTTTAAATTTCTTAAGGATTTACGAAAGAACAAATCAGCAGAGTTCAATTCAAGAAGACAACAATATATAAACTTATAGTATTTGTTTTAATTTCATTACTTTTTTTCAATATTTCATGTATGAGTGTTTGTTTAACTATTTATTTATTTATTTGTAAAGCCTTTAAAGTTTATTAAACGGTTGCACAATTTTAGTTATTATTTTTCTAAGTAAAGTGTGTTTGTGTGTGTGTTTTCATTGCAAAAACTTTGGCAATTTTTATTTCTATTAGTTGTTAATGTTAGAAACAATCTCATAATATGTTCGATTGAACCTTAAAAAAATTTCTATAACGAAATTATTTGTTTTTTTTTTTAATAAAATTTCTATCTTATTTTAAATCGCATTAAGTTTTATTTTAAAATTAATAAAATTATAAAATAAAAAGCTATTTAAACTGGGGAGAGAGGTTGGATTTTTGTTCTATATTACTTCTACAAGTCCCTAATTTTAATTTTTTTTTTTTTTTTTTTTTTTTGAAAAAACTACTTTTCGAACTTTAATTTTAAAAATACTTTTCTTTTTTAGCAGTTGTCGGTAGTGGGCAATTGTTAAATAATATTGGTTTCAATTTCTTTGTGAAAAGAGAGACAAAAAAGCTTTATAATACAATCTCACCATTAAATTTAATTTGGTAACTTCTCTGACATATAAAACCGAAATTTACATTGATGTTTTTTCAACCCTGCAAATGTGAAGAGCTCTGGTAGGTCAATGCTCATTTCCGCATACACCGTACCGAAAAGAAGCATGTTTTTTTGTCACAAATTTATAACATTTCGTTTTCTGTATCGATTATATTGAATACGGAAACATGACTTTAGTATTTAGTGTTCTAGTCTGGTAGAGCGGAGGTGGTTGTTTTAATTCCCACCTAAAGGCACTGGTTAAGGAACACACTATAGGCCCGTTAGTGATCTAATTGTATTTCTTCAGATTTGATATATCTATTACATCTCCTTTCAAACAAACTAAGGGCGAGTTTTTCCGATAAATATAATCTTCATTGTTTGGTTAAAACTGGTTTAATATATGTTTCGTGTTTTTTCAGTTATCAGTAAAGTTACTTATTATCTTAGTTTAACTGAATGTAATTGGCCAATTAAACTCAAGTTATAAGTAAGAAAACATAATTAACAAAAACAATAAAATAATGAATTCGGAAGAAGGAAAGCTTAATATTTTAAGTAAATTGCAATTTTCTGATTTGTTTTGTTTTATTTATTGTTTTAAATGTTTATTTAACATTTTTCCAAAATTTTCCATTTTACAAAAGTGTTATTTGCCAAAAACAGCTGTTCATTGTTTATGTTTTTGAGTGAAAAGTTGGCAATACTAACAAAGTCAACTGATCTTAAATCCATAACTGAAAAACACATTGGTTAAATTCCGCTTAAATTTGTTACTAGTTTAATCTAACAGCAAGTTAAGCCTAGTTTAGCTGAGTAGTAAGAGACCCGCCTTTAGTATTTTGGGAAGTACTCTTTATACGCATCTGCGGAGTAGTCTCAATTTTGTTTATTAGGCAGAGCGACAAAGTTTGATAAAAGTCAAAAACTTTTCATAATAGTACAGCTTATTCTGAAGAATTTAGCTGTACTGAAACTGAGCAGAGAATCAGGTATTCAAGATATCCTAAGTCTTAAAGTAATAACTCAATATAACTTAGATTAAAACATTATTTAAGGGCTCTGGTAGGTTAAGGTTCATTTCCGCATACAGCGTACCGAAAAAAGTAAGTTTTTTTATCGCAAATTTCTTAAATATCGTTTTCTCTGCCGATTACATTGAATATAAAAACATGACTTTAGTAGTAAGTGTTCTAGTCTGGTAGAGTGGAGGTAGTTGTTTCAATTCCCACCTGAGACACTGGTTAAGAAACACACTATAGGCCTGTTGGTGACCTAATTGTATTTCTTCAGAGTTGAAGTATATTACATCTCCTTTTAAACAAACTAACTAAGTAAGGGCCTTGTGCAAAAACGATAAATAAAGGATACTGTGCGATGTTACAACGTCTCGAGTTAGTAGAAAAAGTTCAGGTCAGATTCGAATTCGGCTTAAATTTATTGACCTGTGTTTAATAAAAATGAAACAAAATCTTGTTTAAACTATTTCAAATCTATCTTTTCTTTATGTCTCTTAAAGGAAATACGTTTAAAAGAGATTTGTTTTTAGTTCTTAACTAAATAGTTGTGTAACTAGTGCAAAGAGAACCACTTTATACACAATGAAAGCAACTTTGGAATTAATGATAACTTAGACAGAGTGCGTTCTTTAAAATAAGGTTTTAATTTTTAAGTTTTTTTTTACGAAACCACTTGTAGTTGCAGAACAAGTATAATGAGTAGCACTTAATGTTTTTGTTTGGCAACTTGGGAACTGAGCATATGTCATAATGACTTCGAAAACCTATTCTAGGGAAGATTGTTGTGTACCTTAGGCACATCCAAGGAGTTTTCTAGGATCCAGTATTTTGGCTCGGAACAAATATTATTTTCTCAACAAGATTATTGAAAAATTCCACAAACTGTTTTGAGAATGTTGTTTTTGTAAGAACTAAGAACTAAAACTAGTTCTTGACCGATAACTTCTTAGAGCTAGTGATATGTTGCATGTGACTTTTAGAAACCATTCTCTGGAAAATTGTCATTGTGATTCAAAAGCACTTTGAGGTTAGAAGAAATATTGCTATCGACACAACATTATTGAAATGGTAGAACAAATGTTCTATAAAAAAGTTCTTTATTGTTGTTGTAGCAGCTCGACTGTGGCCGATAGTTCATTCCTGGGGAAAAAAACTTTCGGTTTGGCCGAGTATGACTCGGGTCGTTCCGGAGCGAAGATCCTATTGTCGTGAGAATAATCAGTTCCGATGATGAAAATTGTTGAACAATAGTCTAAGAACATGTCATAGTTCTTGAACGAGAAACCAATAGATCCAAATTTAGTAATAAGTTTTCTTATTAAAAACAAGTTTTTAAAAGAAAATGTACTTTTTCGATTTGGTTTTACTTTTGCAACACATCATCAAACGTATTCGTTAATGAGGACATATTATGAATCAACAATTTGGTCTTCTAAACTAACACAACATGTGTGGCTTTGGTCCTTCCTAAAACTAAAAAGAACTGTTCTAAATCGCTTTAAAATCACTTTAGATGTGTATACTGGAAGATAAGCTGGCGGAAAGATCTGCTTATGCTATATCGATATCCTTTAACAAAAGTACCATTATAATAACTAGAAACGAGTTATCGGTATTAAAAAATCCTTTTGTTATTCCTTTTTTAAAGCCATGTTGTAATAATGAACCTCTAAACGAAGAAGTTTTTATTTCAAAATAGATTACAAATCGATAAATTTCGAATGAAAAGTCAGATAAGATCTCTCAAATCAAATTAAATTTTTAATAAAGAAATCAACTGATACAAAGAAATTCAATATAAAAAAAAATCTGTCGCTCTAATGAAACTTTAAAATCTTAAAAAAATTGAAAAGAGCAAAGAATAGAAACCCAAAAAAAAAAAATTAAACTCGTTATGGTTTTTTTTATTATAATTTTATTCGAATTAGACATATTTTCGAATTTCTAACTAAATACTCGATTTTATACAATTCTCAAAATTTCGAAATACAAATGTATAAAAAGAAACAAACAAAAAAGTATAAACTGCTGATGATTTTTTTCTTATACATTAAAGAGATGAGTGAGTACTAATCTTAGATTGGAGATCATGTTTTGTTTTGTTTTTTTTTTTAATTTGTAATTTTTTTAGAAAAAAAAATATATATATATATAAATTTGAAAAATTAGACACAGTGAATTCGAAAGCCACATTTATGTAGCAACAAAGACAAAATAAATGGATGGAATTATAAGATAATTCAATTTTTTAAAATTTAATTTAATTAAATATTTAAATAATTTTCTTCGATTTTTTTGTTTTCATCTTGAAAGAATGATGATTGGTTACAAAGTGTGAAATACGATTATTATATGTATGTTTTTTTTTCTTCTGAATAGTACAAGTAGTAGTAGTAATAACAAAACAACAATGGATAATAGATAGTCCTAATTATTTCTCTAACCTTGTAAAATAAAAGGAATATTAATAATATTTAAAAGATTGTAAGGGAATTTAAAAAAATAGAAAACATTTACACACATACACAAAACTAATAAATATTGCCACCACACATTTGTCAATTGAAACAATTGAAAATCAAACCTAAACATCATACAATGTAATTATTAATGATCACATTTATCGGTAGTAGAAGTTGTCGGTACCTCTGTGGTGTTCGCATTTAAGAGTTCACCATCATTTGCCTTAGTTGCGTTTTTCAACGTTTCGCCATCGTCGTTATCGCTATTAGTAGAAGATTCAATAACTTCTCGTATTGTGGTGTGTTGTTGATCTTGTTTAACGGAGGCCACATGTCGTTCTAAATCAATTGCGAATGGATTGCAATTACAACTACTGCTACTACTATTTGTAGTACAACATTCACTGGTACAGAAACCACTGCTACTACTATTGCTGCATACAGAGGCCGCCGTAGTAGTGGCTGTTACTTTGCCCATCTCTAGTTCTTCTGACAGTGTGACCGAACCAATATCGTCTTGTAGCCTAAGTTCGTCTATTTTCTTGTGGCCAATATCACAACAGTCTGAATCAATGCCATCCGATTCATTATTACTGCCAGCTGATGGTGGTTTCGTTATTTCAGAGGATAAAGGCGGTTCGGTGCATTCTTTCACTATGACCAAATTTAAAGAATATTTCGCCTGTGGCTTTGTTATTATAGACCCGGTAGTTGTCGAAACGTTAGTTTTTTTGGGCTTTTGCTCCACATTTTCTAACGCCTTTTCAGATGCTTCTGGTACTTGTGGAAAAACAAATGCTGTATTTGTGTGTTCGTTAGCGTCACCTGTGTGTATTAAAGCGCTAGACGGTGTGTAATAAATACTGTCGGGTGACTCTTTTAAATCATTATCCTCTTCTTCGGCATTTGTTTCGAATGAATCCTGTCTGGCCAAATTCGTCGTTGTTTTGACATTGAAACCTATTGCATGTATTTTAGCCGGCTTAGCTGCCACAATCACTACATTATTACTGTTCCGTCGATTATTGTTGGCATGAGAACTGCTGCAACTGGGCAATGTTTCTCTACGCTCGCGTAAATATGAATTTGAAACTCCTACACTTCTTGTGAAACTACTACCCAGACTACTGCCATGGCTTATGGCAACACCACCAGCTCTGCCAGCACTAATACTACTTGCCATGTCTGCCATAGAGCGTGGACTTTTACAGGGCGAGTTACTAAAGCTTAATTGATTGTCACAGATGGAAGAGTAATAATCTTCACAGAGGTCACCAGTGGCTATGCTTGCATTCGATGTGGACACAGAATTGACACTGGTCGCTTGATCTAATTGTTCGCAAGAAGAACCCGCATTTACAACTGGCGGGGGTGGGGTGACGGAAGGCGGAGTGGTCGTGGACAATTTGTGGGTACGACTAGCCATACTGCACATACTATTACGCCTCATGGAGGTGGTCTGTTGAACAAAGTTTTCACAGAAATCCACTGGATCAGTACGGAAATAGTTTTGAAACCATTGAAATTTTTGTGACAACTTTAGTTTGTTCTTTTTCAATTTGATTTTTAGTTTCAGCTTCGAAGAGATCGCCACTCCGCCCCCACTACCCGCAGCAAGGGCAGTTGAGGAGGCTAAAGAATCGTCTGAGCAATCGGCTAAAGTATTGCCGTTTGAATTGGAACCCTTAACGAGTTTATAAGAGGATTTACGTTTGAAAATAGGTTTGTGTGGAGATTGTTGCTGTTGTTGCGAATTTTTGGGGGGCATTAAGAGATGCATTAACTTGGGACGATTGTTGGGATGAACCTCAGCCTCACACGCAATACTACTTGTAATATTGTTGTCTCCGACCTTGAACTCTACAGAATTAGTGTTAGTATCTGTTGATGTATTGGGGACTGGTTTTACCACTTGGTTCGAGTTTAATTTCTTAAATTTAATTTTTCTGTCGTCGTCATTATTTTTATATGTATTATTATCATCATCATCATCATCACCACCAACAACTCTATTTGTACAACTACTATTGCTAGTTTTACTTTTATTGTTAGAAGGACATTTGGAAGCAGAGGATACAGAAGTGGAGGAGGATGTGGATGAGGAAGAGGTATTGGAAGAGTTGGTAATACCGCTATTAAGATTTTTACAATTTCTTAGGGTATTAGGAAAACAGTTTGGGTTGGTAGTGGTTGAAGGAGAAGGAGAAGCAGGTTGATTGGAAGGAGAGGTAGTGGTAGAGGAAGGGAGAAGAGGAGAAGTAGGAAGTGTTGGAGTTGGATTTGTATTTGTTATAGAGGAAGTAGAAAGTAGTAAAGTAATGTGTTCAAGTTGTTTAGCTTGGGACTCACCGGATTCCCAGTCCTCTTCATTATCTCCAATGGCTGATGACGATGATTGGCTACTGACACTACTAGTCTTGCTACTATTATTACTGTGGTTGTGATTGTAGCTGTTGCTAGCCATGTTATGGGTGCTATTGTTGCCACTGCTGCTGTTGCTACTGGATTTGTTGGCATTTACATTGGTGGACGGTTGAAGTGCAATTGAAGCATCCATATTGTTGGGATGATGAGCATGTACATCTCCTCCACCTCCACCACCAGCAACTTGTCTTTGCAAATGCCTTTGATTTGTCGTTGGGGCCAGTGTCATCATATTCTTCTGCTGTTGTTGAATCTGATTCTGTTTCTGTTGTGGCATATTGTTTTTATGCTGCTGTTGCTGTAGATGATGATGCTGTTGTTGTTGTTGGTGCTGTTCCATATAACTCGGTGGTAGCGTCATATGCTGTGCAGGAATTGACGCTGAAAACACTTCACTATTATTGACAACATCTGTAGCTGCCATATAGTGATTGCTATGATGATTACCAAACGTTGGCACAACACCAATCTTTCGTTGTGCTGTACTTCTAATTGATTCATAGCCATTACTGGTATCCGTTCCACCACCAACCCCTAAACTACTACTGACCGATGTCGATGAGGATGATTTTTGATCACATAAATAGTTCATTTCACTGCCACTGCTATTATTCTGTGGCAACGAATAGTTGTTTGATTGTTGCTGATTCTGTGTTGACATACGCACTGCTCCAGCATTTTGCATTGTAGTCCGATGATTTGTAGTTAAACGATTACTACTAGATACTTTCATATGATCACGATCAACATTAGTGTCATCAACATAAAACACAAGTTCCACCTGAAAATGAACAAGAAAAATATAATTTTGTATTAAGAAATATTAAAAAAATCGAAAAAGGCGACTTGTTTAATACAGAATTCATTCTCGGAAAATAAGTTTTAAAAACTTACCTTAAAATCTTCAGGATAACATTTGTCCTTGTGTACATCATCGATTTCCCATTTTTGTAAAGTATAGACAAGTTTAACATCATCGCCTTCACCCTCAATAGCTGCAAACATCAAATAAATAATATTATTGAAACCATTAAAAATCATTCAAACTTTAGTTACAACATACCAGAAGAATCAGTTACAAAAAATGTATTAAACCAAAAATGAAATATTTTCTTATTATTTTTCGTTAATTCGACTTTAATATCACCCGCTACGGGTAGGGGTGGATTCTTCATATCCAGCACATTATGTTTGCGAAAATCAATTGGAAAATTTTGCAATTGCTGAAGTAAGAAAAAACAATAATTATTAAATGAAGAAAAAACAAATGAAGGAAAATATTTTCATACCTGCACTTTATCTTGTAATACAGAAATTGAGCAATGTACGCTACCCTGACTATGTAACGTATTGGCTTTCGAAAAACGTATTTCGCAAAACTTTAAAAAAAGAGATAAGAAGGTTAAAAATAAGTTAATATTGTTTGAAGTAAATAGCATGTATTGAGGATAAACTCACCTGTAGGGTACGACGCTCGTACGGTAAACCCAATCTCATTAATTTGGAAAAATACTGAACATAACGACGTTGCGATGGAATCGTTACACCCTTGCGATCCTTGGTACGTTTTTCATCGTAACATGCTAAAGCATCTTCAGCTGTACGCTGTTGACCACTATAAAGCAAATAACAACAGATCATGGTTCCTGCAACAGAGATTTTATATGATTATGTTTTAGATTTAATTACTTGCTTTTGACTTGCCATATTTACTTACCAGTCCGACCTTTACCGGCTTTACAATGTACCGCAGCCACATTGAGAGCGTCTGCTTTTAGCCAATTGTCTACATCATCACAAAATTTCAGTATCAATTCTATCGTAGGTGGGTTATGATCCTCAAATGGGTAAACAGAAACTCGCTTTAAAAAGAAAAGAAATTTTTCATATTATTCGATATTTTAATTTAAATTGTTTTACAATTTGTATTGTAAAACACTTTTTTTAATTATTTAATAATATAACTAAGGGCAGATCTACAAAATTACAAGATTTCCAGTCAATAACAAAAGTTTAAAGAAAACTTTTGAAAAATTTTACTTTTTTGTACTAAATGTAATGAACACTTACCCCATGAAACTTTGTAATATCATAGCTGCGCTCAAGACATAGATTATATATTTTATAATGATCATGATGATTATCTTCTAGAAATTTGTAAACATCCCCTAAAGGATTTCGGTACATACTCTCATAATTGTCCGCTGGATAACCCATGGCAATAATATTATCACAAACATCTAACATAAAAATAAATAATTAAATAACTATTGTTACTTAAACATTTATAGTTAATTTAACTTACAGGCTAAATCCAAATTAAAACCTTTCTCCTTGTAGCGTATACGCTGTTTGCTGACCACATTTCTCAATACGTTCGTCATAACGGAAAGAGTATTGGCCATCTTCTGTTTAAACCTGTAAATATCGATGCCGGTATTAGAACCGGCCTCGTTTTCTAAGCGTTCTTTAACGCTGCTAATGCTATATAAGCTGCTTGCTTTTCTTAGGCCCGTTTTTTGGCTGTTACTTGTTTTTGTTTTTCTCAATCTATTTAAATGTTTAAAATTGCATGTGAGTTTTTTTAAATGTTCTGTTTGCGTTGTGTTTAGATTATCGATATCTTGATATCTATCCTTTGTTTTATTATTGTTATTTGTGTAATTAAGTGGCTGATAACGTTTCCAATTTGATGCATTTAAATAAAATTTACCTCCTTGTTGAAACATACATAAAAATTGCCAAAAATCCAACAATTTAATTTTTAAAAAAAATCAATTGTATGGATATTGTTTGTTGATTGCCAAAGTGATAATCATTGTGGAACCGTTGTGAATTTGTTCACTATTAAATGTTTAATGTTTTTATTTTAATTTTTTCTTCTTATTTTTGTATGTTCTCTTTGTAGAAATTGTAAAGTTTGAGTGATTTGTATACAAATAAAAAAAGACTATATAATTTGGTCCGCCTCTATTGATGTGTTGTGGGATGGTGGTTAATTTAATTTGTTGTTGTAATTCTTTTATAAAATTTGTATTCCTTTTTCCTTGTCGTCGTCTTCGTTAAATTATATTTCACGGCACGGTTTTCGATTTTTTTCTTTATTTCAAATTTATTTTAAAGGGGAGATTGTATGTCTAGCTGATTTGACGCTCAATATCAAATTGATAATAAATCAATCGTTGGCAAATCCATTCTGTAAAACAAAAAATAATTTAAAATTTATTATAAAATTATTTAGAACAAATTGTTTGCAATTTCGTTAAATTTATGTTAAAAAATTATAAATATGTAAGAAATATTTGAATTTTTGTTAAAATTCGTTAAATTTTTTCCAAATAGAAAAGATTGAAATTATTATTGTAGGTTTCTAAAGAAAAATAAAGTTGAAATTGTAAATGTTTATAAATTGGGATGAATTCCCTAAGAATATTATAACTATAAATACAAATTTTCTGTTTTATTAGTTTGGAACCATATAAGATAAATAGCTCTTATAATATCCGGAAATTCTACCGAATATACCCGCTACCAGTTCATAAATTAACTGGTAGTTATTAAGAATGAAACATACATACATAAACAACGTCCTGTAATTAGTTACTGCGACAATTATCGTTATATCGGTTTCCTAAAGAATGAAAGATTTTAAAAACATAATACACAATACTATATACATATTGTTAAAACGACAGTATCAATTCTAACATAGGTGTTTAAAATAACCATGAGCTTCTATTCGGGAGACCCATTTCATTTGCAGTAGTTTTTAAGTTTAAAAAAGATGCATGTGCCAAATTTCTTTAAAATATCCTAAATAATGAGACTTAAACTGAAGGTCCACACAACGCGTTCTACGCTTTCTCGCATTCTACGCGTCTGTCAAAAAAGTAGAATCAATGTATTTGTATGTTGAAAGTTACAAGTACAAAAGCGTAGAATTCCTTGACGTATAGAATGCTTGAAGTAGATCTACTTTCTACTTTTATAGGCGCCACAGGCGGCGCAGGAACATGTCAGCTAGTTTTGACATTTAATATTCTTTTTTAATGCATATTTTTTAATTTTCTCAAATTAATGGGTTTAATGATGAAAAAATATACAAGAAAAACGCGAAGTTTTTTAAAAATAAAACAAAAAATGACGCTTAAAAAGCGTCGCTTGTAACTTGAAGCGTAGAATGTGAAGTAGGTATGAAAAGCATGTAATGTGTGGACCTCCGGCTTTATACCAATGTTCACATGTTCCCCTCTCAGACGGACGCACGTAGCGGACAGACGAACAACACAATACCGTAATCACCGTTTGTGTAGAGTTTAAAAAGGGCACATAAAGTGAAACAAAACTTATTGATGTAACCCTTCACAAACGTTGCTTTACAATATAAAGATCTATTCTCTTATTTTTTAGTTAAATCGACAATACAATCCTTGAAATCTGATAAAAAATAAACAAAGTTTATGTACCCGAAAGTAAAAACTTTTAACTCAAAAATATTTACACTTAGGGACTATTTAAACATTTCAGATTATGTATCTTTTATCGAGTTATCACCACTGTGCAGCAATATAATAAACTTATTGTCTGACAGTTGGACGAAATGACAAACAGACACAGACAATCTGATTCAATACCAGCTACAAACAATCCTCTACACTAGATACCAACTGAAAAAAGTTTTCCTGCTGTAGCCCTCAAACATCAAGTTGCTATGGATAGAAAAAAATCTTTTTTTTTTTGTATGTCGTTGTCTTCTTCTTATTTCACTGCTACTGCTGTTCTCTGCTTATATTTTTTTTTGTATTTTGTTTAACATACATTCGAGTTTGTGTGTGCAAGTGCACTATAAAAATTTTATACACAACAAAACCAACTACCAGCCAGCCAGCCAACCAAACGACCAACCAACTTAGCTAGTAAACGCCTGGCAACTCTACTATACTAGGCTTTTTTCGTTCTCTACTTTAGCTCTTGCAGTAGCGGCAGAACTTTCAAATACTTCCCTATAATTTACCTTTAATCTATCTCGAGTTTAAAAATTTTGCTAAAATTAATGTGCCTAAGATTCAAATCGTCTTTAAAATCCTATTTGAAATTTTCATGTTTGTCGTGTGTAATTTTTTTCAAGTATCAAGAACTTTTGCGCCGATTAACAAAACTAACTATACATACATACAAACACTTTAACCAACTTAATGGGTTAATTGTACTTCTGCTGCTAAGCACACATACTCACACTCACTCACTCACAAGAAGAACAAGAACTAAAGAATGAACAAAAAAAAACCTTTAAGAAATCTTTTACTCTATTCCACCGACCAAAATGGCAACAACGAAAAAAAAATTACCTGTTTCACTTTTTTAATCCTTTTTATTCAGGATTTCTTTTCCAATTTGTTTTTGAATAACTCAACTCTCTACAATATGAGTAGAAATAAAAAATATATAAGAAAATTGTAGAAACAAAAATCACTGTAAGACTATTTAAAACAGACAAACGGACGGACAAACTTTTTTCTCGTCTTTTTTGGTACGTACATACGTGATTCGTATGAAACCGGACAACTTCGGGCTTGCTTAACACACAATGGAACATGCGTTCCTTTTTTTTTCTTCTTTGCTTTATATTCACTACTAGTACATTTTTCTTTTTTCAACTAAAACTCCATAAAATTGGCATTTTTTATGAAATTATCTGATTATTTTTCACAATTTCACTTAAATATTACATACTTTTTCATATTTTGTAAAAAAATTTCACGCTTTTTTCTTCTTTTATTCTCTTTTTTCTAAAAAATAGTCAACTCAAATGAAAAAATGAAATATATTTCTTTTCTTTCAACAAAAATGTCAATAGTGATGACACCATTTACGAATTTGCGTTTAAAGCAAATGAGGTGATATTTATCGATGGCTACAGCAGCAGTGGCTATCGTTTTGTAGTTTTATCCTGACACTTGCTTTTAGTTTTTGTTCGCAAAATGTATCCTGACACTTGCATTATTTTTTTATTCACGAGAGGTATCCTGACACTTGCTTTTCAGCAATATTCCCCAGAACAAAAAAAAAAGAAAAAAAGTATGCTGGAGAAAACGGAATGGGCAACACAAGAAACACATAAAATTCGATAATTATCGCTTAACGATTGGAAAAATAATTGCACTTTTGTTTTTGCTTATTACCACGTTTATTTAATGTTTACACAATTGTATTTTTATAATGTTTGAATATTAAATATTTTGCTAATTTTTTTTGGGATATTTTCAATTTTAAATTCACATTTTTTAATATTTTATAAAAAATTCCTCCATTTTTCTTGCTGTCTGTTCCCGTCTTTTCACCAGAGCTCTGCGCCGACAAATATAAACGAATGCGTCGACTGACACTAAGTATGTCGGCGGCGGCTTAAAATCGACTGTAAGCCGGCTAAGTTTTCAACTACGTTTATTTTTTCAATTTTTATCGATTTTAAATAAAAATCGAATCCGAGTTGTCAGAAAGTAGGATTTTGGAAGCAATAATATTGTTTATAACAATAAAACAGAACAAGCTCAAAAGTTATGTGAGAAATTATGCAGGGATGGTTAAAAAATTCTTAAAAATTAAAAACAAATCCTTTCCCAAGTTTTACTAGGATCGGCCTATATATGACTTTATCCTCCATATAAAAAATCTTGTAGAAAATCAGTTTCTAAAAAAATTTGCATTAAGAAAATGTTCAATAACGTAAAAAGAAATATATTTTATTTATTCAGTAATAAAAAAGCCAATTTGGGCAAAATAATATTACATTGTCCTGTCTGTTCTGTAAACCGAATACCAGTAAATTTCTCGTATAAAAACCGTATGCAAATCTAGGGGAAAGTAAAGCGAATGTAATTTTATTGTAGTAAATTAAATAATTATTTTTCTGCGTTTTTAATACAATTGTTACTAAATATAAATGCTATAGTCATTTTAAACTCTTTTTCATTTAAAAACTGTTTTGCAGGGTTTTACCAGAAATTGTAAAAGAGAACAAAACTGAGAAATAATATTTAGTTTTCTCTTTGCCAGAACTTGTCGGTTTTAGCCAGAAAATTTTTTTCTGGCAAATAGAAAAAAATTGTATGAATAGTGCATTGTAAACATAAAATGTTTGAAATTTTTTTATTTCTGTTCCCGTACTTTTTACAAGTACGAAGACTGATAATTAAGTGTCGTTAGCCAGAAAAGTTCTGAAACAAAGCTAATATATGTATATTTTTCTGAATTCTACGTTCAAATAAACTTCGATTTGAAGTACACCAAGTTACAATAAGTGTTAAGATTTCCTTAAAAAAAGGTCCAGTTAGGGATAATGAAAACTAGAACAACATCAATTAAAAGTATTCCAAAAGAGTCGCTTTGAAAACATTATTAGAGTGTATGAAAACTTGCAACTCTATTCATATTTTAGCAGTAATTTCATTATGATTAAAATAATTAAGAAGTAAGAGTTATATTCGACAAAGCAAATTTCGGAAGTGGTCATATACACGATTATATGGACTTTGATCATTAGATCTTAACTTAAATGCGGGATTGAAAAGTTTTTGGAATTTCACCTTTTTTATACATAAAACTAAGTGAGTTCGAAAAATCTATCTATCTATCTATCTATCTATCTATCTATCTATCTATCTATCTATCTATCTACCTATCTATCTATCTATCTATCTATCTATCTATCTATCTATCTATCTATCTATCTATCTATCTATCTATCTATCTATCTATCTATCTATCTATCTATCTATCTATCTATCTATCTATCTATCTATCTATCTATCTATCTATCTATCTATAAGATGAATATTACATTTCTTACATTACTTCAAATTATGAAATATATGAATATACTACTATTTATTTACAACTTTGTTTAGTGTAGTGTTGCCAGATTATAGATATCGTACTCTTTATTTTGAATGCAACATTATGTATTGAGTGCATTTTGGAGGATTGTATTTTTTAACATGGAACGTTAACATTACTTTTATTGTTGAACTAAAAACAACGAAAACTTATTTTTTATTAATAACTACATTAAAATAAATTGTTAAGAGAATAAATAAACATTAGAGATTTCTTTTCAATTTTTTGGTTATTTTTTTGTAATAAATTTGGCAACTCTGTTATTTGTATTGTCCATTGTTGTTGCTTTTACTAAAAGTGTTTTCATTTTTTTGCTGCACGTGGGGGTCTATCAATTTCTATAAGAATTTGTTGCATTCAATTAGAACTCCGTGCGAAATTAAATACCAACTTAACAGCAGCAACAATGGGAAAAACGAGAAAAAGTAAAACAAGATATGCTGCTAAGACGAATCCTTTGGCTGGACTAGAAAGCAGTGAAGTCGATGATTTTCTAAATGCCTGCGAAGAAATGGAAAATTCAGGCGTTGGTCCTATCGAAGCAATCAGAGACCAACTGATGAATGCCAACATTGAGGAGAAACTAAATGGTCTGCAGTCCCTGGCAGTGCTAACAGCCAGCAAAGATAAAGTTCAGTCGATATGCCAAAGTGATCTGGTGAGAATTGCTGCTCCATTATTATGTGAAAAAGATGCCTCTGTACGTAATGCTGCCGCCGGAGCTTTAAGAAATCTTTCAGTTAATGGCATAGAAGTTTGTGACTTTCTAGTAGATCAAGACATTCTGACACCTTTGCTTGCCTTATTGCAAGAATATGCCTTGGACAGCGAATGGAAACCAACATTTGATGCTACCATGTGTGATCAAATGGATTTGCGTTCCGATGTCTTTTTACAGGCCATTAATCTCTTGTGGAATTTATGTGAGAGTACCTCGGTGGCTGTAGAGACATTTAATCAGACACAATTAATGGAAGCTTTCATTAGATGTTTGGATTACAATGTTTACGGTTTGGATATATCGATTTCAGTGGCTCAATGTCTGTTAGTGGTGTCCGAGAATAATCCTAAATCCTGGTTAGTGCTCAATCAACATGTACCAAATTTTCTTTGTCTCTTATCGGTAACTGGAGACTATGGTCATGCCTATTTGCGTACTTTGTCTGCGGGTATATTGAGTAATGCTCCTGCTTTGGCAGCCTCATATGCCGGAACTATTTTACAATCATTAACAGAAGTATTGGATACAAATCATCAAACAGCTTTGAGTGGCATAAGTAATTTACCCAACAAAGAGAATAAGGATCAAGCGCCAGAATTGGAAATTAAAATGGATACTCAAGATGGTGAGTTTAGGTTTTAGAAAATCATATAGAACTATATGTAATAGATGAACTGTTTATAGATGAAACTGAAGAAGCTGCTGCCAATCGTAGAAGACGTCAAGAATTACCAACAGCTGATGATATTGCTGTACGTGATGTTGGCTACTTATTGGATGCACAACGTATTGCTGCTGAAGTTATAACAAATCTATGTTCCTCAGAGGAAGAAGGTAAATATGAAGTTTTGATATTTATATACAGGTACATGGAATGATTTAAGATAAAGTTTTATATTAAATTTTTTGATTCAACTGAGATTTCTTTTCCTTGTCTCATTAACTCAGACATTAGACGTTATAATAAAGACGTCTAGGATGTTTTGTGTTCTGGATACCTTTTTCTTACCACGAATTATAACTTAATTTGCTTAAAAATGCTTTTTCAGAATGGGATGATGTCGAAGATGAGGAAATTTCTGAAAGTGAAAGTGTTGTTGATTATGAAACAAACCAAAGTAATGGCAGCACCACAAATCTAAATGAAGGTGATAAACTGCCACTGGAAATAGTGGAAGCTATTAAATCATTAGGTCTCGTTGACAAGGTAAACGTATAAACCCAAAATTTCGAATTTTATAAGTAATATTTTTTCTTACTTTATTTTTTTTTCAGTTATGGCAACGTGCTCAACCACTTGAAAATAGTTTAATGCAACTATTGCGTGAATCCAATATTGGCTTAATGATGAAGTAAGTTTGATATAAATCTTTAAATGTTTTAAATAATTCTTAAAATTTAAACAAATTACTTACAGAGCTAAAAATTTACGCATATCTTCATTACTGTGTTTGCAAAATTTGTGCAATTGTTTAAATTCCGAAGATTTAGGTGGTCACAATGCCATCTACAGTGTTTGGGTAGATTTAGGTCAACAAGTATTTAAGGGTCCCAAAGATACTTCAATACTGGAACCCTCAACCTCATTAATGCGTGCCGCTCTAGAACATTTGAAAACCAAAAAAGAACTATTTAATCAAATGACTCAAAATGATTTAGAGGTATTTTCCATGAACTAACAAACATAAAATTTAATATTTTTTATATAATAACAAATGTTTTTTCTTCAAGCTTATGCTGGATGGTGTTAGGAATTGTTCTATGCCCGAAATTCGTGCAAATTGGTTGCGCATGTTGGGCTCTTTAGGCTGTTTGTTGCCAGAACCTTTAGTTAAAGTTATTGTCTCATTTATTGTGGAAACTTGTGCTCAGGTATATAGATCTTTTTTTAATTTTGAGCTAAAATACAATATTTTTTAATACGTTATCTGTTTCGTTTTAGGAAGAGGATGTTTGGACCATTTCCGAAGCTTTAGATGCCTTAATGGATATGTTTTCTGACAATGATTGGCATCAAATTCTTGTCGATCTAAATTTGCCTGTCGTTATTAAAAATTTGGAAAAATACTTTAAAACAAAAGTGCGATCTCAGCGCAAAGAGTTAAAGGAACGTTATCCAGCCGTACAGACTGTACTCACAAATCTATCACGCTTTTCCAAATATATAGAAAAGGAAGCCAATAAATTTGCAACGGCTACAAGAAGTGCTTGATGAAATTATTATATTGTATGTTTTTAGTTAAGAAATGAAATATGTAACTATTCATCTATAAGTTGAACTTTTTTTCTATTAGAATATTTTATATTTTGCAATGTGGACTATGAACGATTTTTATAAACGAAAAACAAAAATAAAACATGTTTTTATAAATAAAGAGCATTTATTTAAAATATATTTTGAAAACAAAACTAAGCAAATATAGACTGTATGGCGGCTATGACGTTCGACTATTATGAAAATAAGCAATTTTATGTAGGATAGACATAAAAAATGGTTTGGATAGGAAACCAGAGTAGATGGGTCGAAGTGTAATAATACGCCGACCGTTTTCTTTCTCTTTTCAGGTACCTCAAAGGGATCATAACATGGACCCAAGTGTGCACCTAATGCGAACTGCAAGGGACAGCCTGCAAACCTAACCTATGTAGTTGTGCCTATACTCCTGTGTGGTCTCATGACGTTCACCCTATTTGTGGTTATACCCAACGTTTCATTATTCTAAAAGGCCTTATGGAATTCTCACCCATATTTTTTATTCAGCTTTTGTTAAGCCGAATGGATTTGCGTTTGTCATTTTAACTACATTCGGCCTTTCGTTGCCGACAACTATCGAGTGGCCTAGTACCCATATGATGTAAACCGCATCTCTGGGAGAGTATTCAGTTAAAGTTTTCTAACAACCCAATACGGTCTTGGATTTAATTTTATAGCCTATCATCGCTCTAATTCTCTTCTGCATTTTGATAACTATGTTAGGCACTGTGGGCGCCCTATTAATTCTAATCCAATTTGCACATTACGTTATAGCTCGAAAATTCTGCCTGAAATCTTGTAGTTCTCTTTAATATAGAACCCAAGACCCACCTTTTCCCCAAATTTAGAGATATCCGTGTAACAAAGGTTTCTTAATAGATCATTTAGTTTTTTTAATGGCACCACTTATACCGATGCAACATGTACGCTGAACACCCTACAGCTGTTTCACATTAAACTTTTTGTCCAAAGAAGTCCACCAGATTATTGAAGCATAGGTTTCAATTGGCCCAATTACATTTTTATAAAGCCAATGTGTCATAGTAGGATTAGGACCCTATTTCATGCCTAAAGTTCTCCTACTTATTATCAATGTAGAGTCTCCATTTTAATTTCCGCTCAAGGATTACACCTACAGTGAATCAACTAAGTCTTTTGCCTACCTTTTTTTAAAAGAATTTAGTTTTTTATTCATACATAAAATTCGAAAAAACAGGTAAAAAGTAAATTTATGTTTTCCAATTAAAAATAGAGATTGTGTAAAATGGTAAAACCAAGAAAAAAATATTAAAATACAAATTTTGGTGCATTTGTTGTTGCATTTTATTATTTTCCATCATAATTTGCACTTCAATAAAGTATTTTGCATATTGAGAATTCCGGTTAAATTCGTTGGGGTTTTCAAATTATTTTTAATTACTTTTTGGAATTTATTCCTTTATTGTTGAAAGGACGAGAGTTAAGTATTTTTCAATTGTAATTTGCAAAAATCATATCCTCTTTGTGTGAAAATGTGATGTTATTTGCCTTAAACATGTTTAAAGGATAATAATGAGACAACTTCGATATAAAAAATTAGTTTTGATTTCTAAAAAAATATAAAACAATGAAATATAATTATGAGATGTTTAATCAATAACATTAAAAATTATAAAATATAATAATTTATGAAATGATCCAAAGAATTATTAGAAAAAACGCACTGAGTGTTGCTTCAAAATCTTGAACAGCCTTGTACCCAAGGAAAATCATTGGACTCTTGATTTAGCTTCTCCAAAATCCATATACGAACTAGGAGGAACACTATGTTTAAATTTAGACCTCTAAACAGACCATGGAACCAATGTAAAATAAAGTGTCGTGTAGTACAGGAAAAACACCCAATTTAGATATTTCAAAATATAGGTGGTTATCATACCCCAAAGGTCAACAAAAGCAATATTTTTCTGCTAATACATACACTTATAAATATTTAGAACCCAAATCAAGAATAACTATGCAGATCCTAATATGCCTTATTCATAAAATGAAGCATGTAATAGTTCTATAGTGGTATATGGTGATGTCCCCATACTTAGAGTGGCTAGGATGGTACTTAGTGTTAGATTTATTGAATAAGAATCAATATTCTAAAATTCTAAATTTAAACAGTACAATATATATAATATATATATATATATATATAATAATATATATATATATATATATATATATATATATTATATATATATAATATATATATATATATATATATATTATATATATATATTGTACTGTTTGTCAGTCACCGGTATCCTCTTGTCCAAAAAGCAGGGTTCAGTATACGAATAAATGTCTTTCCTAAGAAAAGACAGATTGGGGCCTATTGGTTGAGCCCAGCTCAATGCCGTATTCAGAGTTTCCTCAGCTCGTCTTAAGGTGACAAAATGCCTCACTAAGGGGTAGCGCAAAATACCATCTCGTAGCATATTCATCTGACCCTTAGCATGTAGTTCAGCGTTCATATTGTTCTAATTACGAAAATTTTTTGGCAATTCACACGTACACAACCCGATCATAAATAAAACTCATAGCGTAATTCGTATGTTTTGGGTCATTCGTCGCGAATGTACCCTTTGTAATCGAGAATTAAGACAGTCGTTACTTTAGTGTCCTCTTTGTAAGCGGGAGCGGAGACAGTCGTCTCTTTACTATCATCAAGTAACCTAAAGATTATACTCTTAAAAGTAGTTTTTTTGTTGTACTTCCGAAAGTAGTTATTTTACCCATCTTTTGGAGAAATGATTATTACTTTCTACTTATACGCCACATTCTAGAGAGTAGACACTTGAAATGTTTAAATTTTAGTTCCATTAATATCTTACCACCTGGCTGACTCCAATTCGTATGTTTTTGGTCTTTCGTCACAAATAAACTCTTTGTAAACGAGAATAAAGACAGTCGTCACTTTAGTGTCCCCTTTGTAAGCGAGAGCGGAGGCAATCGTTTCTTTACCGTCTCTTTGTAGGGTGTAGAGTGACGATTGACTTCCTCGTAGGACAAGCCCATGTTAAAATGGTTGGTCACCTGGGTAGTCAGGTGGCTAGGGGCCACCACAAGTGGTAGGTTAAGTGGTCAGTTCGGGACTGTCCCGTCGAACTGCTGGGTAGCTGAGATGTCACACGTAACATACATACATAAATCCACAACAAATATAAGCTGTATTACACAGAAAGTAATATAACTAACTGTATTACCTACCTATTTACAAACAAATGTGACGGTATAACCACATTCAAACAGTTATAAACTGTATTACCCTAATATTACTGCATTATCTCTTCGTTGTTGTTTTTTGCTATTTTTTTTCCCGGTTTAAGATTACTTCGTGCCCCTTCGCATAAGCGATGGATGGAAGATTTACTTGGCTGATCCCAGGGATATAAAGCCACCAATAATTTGAAAAAACAGTTCTCATAGTTTCCTGTCTATCCGACCGAGGAATTCAACTAAAGTAATATAATCCTCTATACCTCTTTCGCCAAAAAATTGGGTGATGCTATTGTATCGTTCAAGCAGAGGAAAGTCCGCCCTCTGGATGTTGTAGAGAGTACAGTTGAATAAGATATGCGAATCGTCATCTGTTTCGTTGCAGATATGACATAGATCATCGTCAATGACATGCATTTTCCGCAGAGAATGTGGACTAAAGGAGTGACCCGAAATTATCCTGTTCAATTGTTTGATTTGTATCGGGTTGAGTTTCAGGGATTTATCCGAGAACCAAGGTTTGGTGTTCATGCCAGGGAAGATTCTGTAGTATTATCGGCCTTTCAACCGACTCAAATCAGTATACTTCCTCTCCCATTCTTTCCAAATTCTACTTTCAATTTCTCTAATTGCTTCTTCCCGAGTCCATTTCACCTGTAGAATTTGTCCCTCACTAACTGCCTTCTTCGCCGCTTCATCTACAAATTCATTGCCGGGTATTCCCAGATGAGAAGGGATGTAGTGTATCTCAATGTTCGTCAGGGATTTTGCATCTATAATCGCCTTTCTAATCCTTTCACAGATTTGATTTTTCTTGAGGCTGTTAAAGGCCAATATGCCGCTTTTGCGTAAAAATCACCAATTTGTCTATCCTCTGAGTATTCACAAATTCCACAGCCTTCTCAATCATGAGGAGTTCCATCGACATGGAGGATAAATTCCGAGTTAACCTAAATAGTCTTGTAGTCCCCGATCTTGGGTGATAGAAAGCGCCACCAGAATGGTCACCCTTGACAGAGCCATCAGTGAATATGATATCCATTCCCTTACTCTTCAGATTGTGGAATTTCTCCTTAAAAATCTGTCCGACCATTTCAGTATTCATCTCCCGTTTGCCAGCGTTATGGAAATCCCCCACTAATTTCAGTTTTGAAGATTCCATTTGCATTCCCCGTAGGGGTTCCAAGTTGGAAAGAACATTTTTGTACTTACAATACGTTTTATGGTAACTGGTGTCGAATGTCTTCTCCAGGGAGAACAATTCTGCTGTTACAAGTTCCAATTGGATGACCTTCACCAATTCCTTTACAGTTGCCAATTGCAGTCTATATTTGGTAGGCAGTTCACCGGCCAGATGGTATATAACATGAACGGGGGTTGATCTGATCAGTCCAAGGGCTCTTCTCAAATGAGCATTGTTTGTGCTCTGGAGTTTGGCCAATGCTGTCTTACTTATGTTGGCAAATGATGAGGCAGCGTATTCAATTTTAGAGCGTATGAAAGCCTTGAAGAATATAAGGGCCCTTTTGGGATCTATTCCATAAGTGCAACCACTTATAGCGTTCAGGAAGAAACTCGTTCTGTTAACCTTCTCCACTATCTTATCAACATGGGGCATTATCGACTTGTTGGAAGATATTACTCTTCCTAAGTAGCAAATCTGCCTGACCTCTTGTATTTGTGTGCCCTCTACGATGATATTCACCTGTGCGCCGCGTTTTCCAAAAGTGGTCACGTCTCAAGGTTGATTTTCAAGTTCAGCGCGCGGCATTGCGTTACAAAGTCAGCAATCTTCGTCTGCAACCTTAATTTGGCGTCATCCCACGTGTTATCAAAAACCAGTAGGAAAAAGTCATCGGCAAACTGGAAAATGTAGCAATTTTCATCCTCAAGTTTGTGTAAATCTGCCGTGTAGAGGTTGAATAGTAGGGGGCTGAGACCACTACCCTGAGCCAAACTTTCAGCAATTTTCCTTTCCGCATGACCAAGAATTAGAGTTCTATCATTCAGATATGATACTATCCAGGCAATCAGCTTTTCATTGAAACTCATATTTCGGAGCTTTCTCTCGAGTTTATTAGTGTTCACAAAATCATAAGCCTTACTAATATCCAAGCATGCTGCCACCAGTTTATGTTTTTCACCTCTGTGATATTGTACGACATTAATCAGTTCATTAATGCACATCGTAGTACTGAAATTTTTACGGAAAGCATAGGAGCGATCTGGTATCAATCTTTCCCGGTCAATGTGTTTCTCCATCTCGATCTTAATTAGTCCTTCTACACATTTCAAAAAAACCGGAAGTAGACAAATTGGTCTAAAATTAGATATGTCCATGGTTTCCTTTTTCTTTGGTACTGGTTGCACTCTGATTTTCCTCCAAGAAGGAGGGATATTACCAGAGTTCCAAATCCTGTTCAAAACATCGAAAAGTTTACGTTTGTTCTCTGACGATAAACCAATAATCATACGGTATGTGATGCCATCTAAGCCACTGGCTGAATCCGGATTCCTGCCGTAGAGAAATGCAAGGAAATCCTCGTATTTAAAATTATCAGTATTCATGATCAAATTTTCAGCATCTATTGTATTCTGTGAGGTTGTGGGAAAATCTGCAACAGGATTTGATCTGTTGTCTACCGCAATGAAATTTAAAATCTTTCGTCATCCTCTTCTACCCATGAGTTGTTCACCTTCTTGTGCTGTTTATATTTCCTAAAATTGTCAATCTGTTTCCAGGTGTCATTAATAGATATCGGGTTGGATAGCTCTTCTTGTAATCTAATAAAATTCTGTTTCTTCCTCAGTTTAATGTGATCATGTAGTACTTTTTCGGCTTCCACTGCTGCTGAGAGATTTGCAAAAGTTTTGAATTTGTAATATTTAAGTCTTGCTGCGTTTCGTAGTCTAAAAAGTTTCGTGGACTCCTCATCCCACCAGTTTTTGGCCTTAAAGCTACGACCCGGTTTCAGATAAATAGTGCTCTTATCTATGGCGGTATGAAAATCATTCTGTATCTCCTCAATATCATCACCTATTACCATAGAGTCGATATTGTATTTCAGTTTGCTCTGAATTAACTTCCGTTTGGAGCTGTATACCTTGTTGTTCGAGTCCCATTCCATGATAATGGGTTTATGGTTGCTCCCTGTTATCTTGATGTCGAGTGTCCTCCAAGTGATGTTGTGGTAGTTGTTCTTGACCAGAGAGATGTCAATCGCTGATTCAGAAACTGGACCCATGTAAGTTTTCGCGCCGTCGTTCAGAATGTTGTAACCAAAATCAATAGATAGATTCTCGATACATATACCCTTGTCATTCGATTGTGGATTTCCCAAAATGGTGATTTCGCGTTCATATCTCCACAAATAAAAGTCGGCAAGTTGTTATTTATAAAAAAGTTCATAATTCTTTCCAGACTGTCCTCAAAGGTATTCATATCCATGTCTGGAGGAAGGTACACGGCCACGATGTTAAAATTTTTTACAAGGTTCAATGTAGAGATCGAAATGCAGTCACAATTTGTCGAGATTTTGTTTATGCTAAATTTGATATCTCTCCTTAGATAAATACCTACTCCTCCGTATCCATCTTCTCTATACTTGCCGATAAAGTTAAAATTTAATAAACTTGTCAAACTGTTGTCCTTTAACCAAATCTCAGAAAGAATCGCACAGTCGATTTTCTTGTTTTCCAAAAAGATCTCTAAAACCTCCTTGTTCCCCCTTTTGGCTAAATTTTGAATGTTATATTGTAGGAATAACATTTTGACTGCTTAGATTTTACCATTTCGGTTTTGCACCCCTGAAGGGTGCAATTATATCATTTCTGTCCTTATTCAGTAATACTCTGTCTATCGCTCTTGCTATCTCTCCGATAAATTCTCTGTCGGTTTTCTTAAGGGATTCATCCCCCCATCTGCTAAAGAAGGAATTTGCTCTCAGCTGTGTTGCCATTCTCTCAATCTCGGATACCGAGTAGGGATTAGTAATATCATTACCATTATTATATTCAAGTTCTTGTAGGGATTAGTAATATCATTACCATTATTATATTCAAGTCCCGTGTCATTTCGCGCCAGGTCTCCATATCCCGTCTGGCATTTGCCTGTTCTCTCTGTCTATTTCCATTATTCTTAAGTACCTTCGCAAATGAATTCGACTTGTGCAGGAATTTGGCCGCCTCTGTCATGTTGTTAACAATTCTGTCCTTTTTGTTGTTAATACGTGGGAATACATTTTCCATGCCCTCCTCACCTAGTAATTCGAATCGATTACCTCCTACTAATCCAGCGTATTTAATTCTTGCCTCCTTAATGCTCAAGTTCTCTAAGACCATTATTCTCTTCAAATTCAGGGCCTTTTCTCTGGCAGGACAGCTTCTGTTAGTGGGTGCATGGTTGTCCCCACAGTTGGAACATTGTATATTACTCGGGTCGCAGTTATCACCAACATTATGTCTCTCAAAACAGTTATTACATGTTTTATCTTTTTGCTTGCAATTGTCTGCTATGTGATTGAACCTGTAGCAATTGTAACATTGCCCGAAGGGGATAAAAGGTTTAGTAACCAGTTTAGTATATGCAAAATCCATTTCCCTGGGAATTTGTAGACCTTTAAAAACAACTTTCACTTTCATGGTGGGTTCCCTTTCATTACCATTTTTCTTCGTCATCCTAATCAACTTAACAATAGGTACTGGGGAGTTAAGCAGGCCAAAAAGTTGATACATCGTTATTTCCTCAGGTATATTAAAGATAATACCAGTTTTCGTCAGAAGGTGGGTAAAAATTTGAGCAACATAACCGAAATTCTCCAAACGTTTGTCCATCACAAAAACGTTGGCTGCACGTCTTGTCTTAAAAACTATTTTGCATCGGCAGTATCCAATCTTTATGATGTAGTCAATTTCACCCACGTTGAGGTCAATGAGTTTTTTCGTTAGTCTGAATTGATTTATAGGTGTTTTCGGTTCCGATTTGATCGTATCAACATACACCACAAAGGGCCATTTGTGGTCATCTTCGTACAAAACCGGCATTTCCATAGATACATGGATTGTTGGGTCATTTCGATCTTCTGTTGTATCCATTGATGTTGAATTCTCGTGGTCTGATGTTATCCCAGCAGCCATGTTTTCACCTGCAAACTTTTCAAAATCATTATTACGTGCCGTCAAAGGTAATTTAAATGTTGTTTCATTTCCATCTGATAAGCGAGATAATTTAGGGGGCGGTTCTATTCCGCCTTGACCCAGACGGGCCATGGACCCGTCTGAACTTTCCTCCATCACGCAAACACCAAAGTAATTATCCGAAGTATGCGAACAATAGCAGATACACCCACGAGGAGTAAATCAAAAGAAAGTCAAAAAAAAGGGTATAGAAAAATATTATAAAGCTAAATTCCTTCTTCCCCTTAAACGACCAGAAAATTCCGCAAAATTCACAACCGACGCGTTAGGCGTTTTTACACCGAATGTTTGCTTTTATTTATAATCTCGTGAAGAAATTTTAAGAAATAGTTTCAGTTTTATATCAAGACTACAGATCAGTCCATAGTCCAGACTATAGATTAGTCTATAATCAAGACTATAAATCAGTCTATAATCAAGATTATAGATCAGTCTATAGTCAAGACTATAGATCAGTCTATAGTCAAGACTATAGATCAGTGTATAATCAAGACTATAGATCAGTCTATACTCAATACTATAAATCAGTCTATAGTCAAGACTATAGATCAGTCTATAGTCAGGACTATAGAAAAGTCTATACTCAAGACTATAAATCAGTCTATAGTCAAGACTATAGATCAGTCTATAGTCAAGACTATAGAAAAGTCTATAGTCAAGACAATAGAACAGTCTATAGTCAAGACTATAGAACAGTCTATAGTCAAGACAATAGAACAGTCTTGACTATAGACTATAGTCAAGACTATATTCGTATTAAGGAGATATCAACGGATTTAAACAAGCGTACAGACGGATAGACAGACCTAGCTTAATTGACACCGCTATCTATAAGGATACAGAATATATACTTTATGGGAATGATAGACTTATGTATAACCTTCTCACAAACCACTGTGAACTTGTTTTCTTCTCATATGTATTTTCGAACAAATAACAACACGGTTTTATTTAGTTTTTTTTTTGTTTCTTATTTATTATATTATTTTCTTATAAGATTTACTTCAAATGTACTCTCTACACTACTTTATTTTTCCGTATTAAAACAATCCGATTGAGAATACATCTAAAGGATAACAAAATAACAATTTGTGAAGTACATTTATAGCTGTTAAAATTTAAAACTTTTTGCTTTTTTTACATAGAAATAATTTATAAATATGTATAGTATATATTATTAAAAATATATTTATATTGATCACACTAAATAAGGACATTGAAATGATATATATAGATAATTTTTTTTAAATAAGGATTAGTTAAAAATTTATTAATATATTCACTATTAGTTAAGGTAGTATTGCAAATGAACCCCGTTTCTATTTTTTGATTTTTAATAAAAAAAATGTTTATAATTGAAATATACAAGATGTGATCTTATAGATATCTCTATTTGGTAAATAACACTTATATTTTAATGTATTGTTTTTATAACTTAAAGGACAATACTTAATTTCGTTTTTAGCTTTGAGCTTATATTCATTCATGGCCGGGCTTAGTACGTTTTGGCTTTGGCACTGGATTCCAATCTAAATTTGACGAAATGGGCGATGATTCCCGATAATCGTAGACTTCTTTTTTAACCTTACACTTTTGAAATATATCATTATTATCTAGTTTTTGAGCTTCGGAATATTCGTTGTTGCAATTCGATGGCGATGGTGAGGGAGAATTGGCGGCTGCTCCTTCAGTCAGCTCTTCAACTAAATGTTCAATTTCTCTTTGTCTCTCATCTAAGATTTTAAGATTTTCATTTAGATTTCCATTTCCATTTTGTTTGTTTTCGGAAGTCTGTTGTATGGTTGGTGACTGTGGGCCAGATGTGTTGTTGGTGGCGGTAATTGTGTTTTGAGTTTGTAAAGCTGTGAAATCTTTATTAGCTGCCGCATTGAGTAAACGCTGACTACGGTTTATGGACTCTATAATATCTTTGACAGACTTTCGTTTTTCGGGCGGTATGTTGGTTTCCAAGGGAGCCAGTGTAGAACGTTTCCATTCCATATGATTGGCAGGTTTAGGTCTATATAACAAATCAAATTCATCTGCTGGCTTTTGCAACTCAGGGGTAGTAACGGTATTACTGTTGTTAATAGAGGTTTCCAAATTAACCGTTTTCAATTTCTTTGTTTCTTCTTTTTCAACAGATTTAGTTTGACCATTAGTGGTACTAGAGGTTGAAGTTTCTACGATTTTTAAAGTTTCAACCTTTTTAACTTCTGGTACATTAACTTCCTCAGTTTGTTCCCCTTTAGTTTTAATGCTAATATGAGATAAAACTGAATTGTTAATTTTCTTTTCCTCTGCATGGGGTACAGTTGGCGGTGTAACGCTCTCATCACGAGATGCCCTTCGTACATGACCATTTTGGTTATTTGTAAATTTTCTGACGGGCTTGTGTATTTCGGCAAAACCATGTACCTTTCCATTTACATCTTTTGTGACTGGTTTGGGTGACAAAGTGGGCTTGACCAAAATTTCCGGTTTGGCATTAATACGTTCCTCTTTAATAGTCAAATCGTGATTAGTTCGTTCGTTTGTGATGGACGTTCCTACAATTTTAACCGTTTCTTTTATAACAGGTTCACTCTCTGTTTGTTGGGGTTTTCTTCTAGGTGTTGGAGGACTGGTTAATACAAATGGAGTTTTAGTGGTAATGGTATCGTTGACTTCAACATTTTCGTTTGTTTTGAAACTTGAAACACCACTAGGATGTTCCTTGCGTGGTGTGGCTCTGGGACTTTCTACATGAACGTGTATACACTCAACATGGCCAACTTCCGCTTCTGTTTCAGGTTTCGTATGACGTTTAAGTGGTACCGGTTTGTGTGACACTTCTTGGGAATTTGTTTCTTTTATGCACAAATCCGTTACAACTTCAGTAGTTTTTGGCTGCTGCTGCTGTTGTTGTTCAACTGATGAACTGACCACTGTAATGTTATTTGATTTCTTTGGTATCGCTCCATTTGTTTTGATTTCTTTACTATCATCAGTTTTTATTACTGTTTCATTTGAAACTTGAGCCACCTTGGTTTCTTTTTCCAAAAGTTTATTAACATCAGTTGTTGTAGTTTTTGTGGTTGTTGTCACTGTTACGATTTCAGTGGTAACCTGACCATTTGTTTTAGTTACCGGCATTACGTTCTCTTTCGTTGGAATAACACTAATAACTGTGGTGGAGGTGGCGTTTTGGGAAGTTTCTTTTGCAGCTGGCTTTATTTCCAGCTCTTCTTCCACTTTAAGTTTTTCCACATTATTTGTGGAAGCTTCCGTTTTCGTTGTGCTTGTCACTGTTGCCGTTTGAACATCTTCCTTCGGGGCCACTTCGACATCATCGTTGTCCTTAGTTTTAACAAAGCTTTCTATTTCAGCTGTTAAATTGGCAATATCTATGTCCTCTCTAATACGTAACTCATCATGGGTATTATCGTGACTAGATTCTATAAGAATTGTTGGAGGTGGTGCTCCGTTACTGCGACCGTGAATCTGAAATGATTAAAATAAAGATGCATTAGGTATTGAAAGATAAAGTATGTGCCAAAATTGGAAAGGATATATGATTAGATATATTATGGAAAATCGCTTTCTCTCTATAACGGCAACTTGCTGAAACCATTGATTCTATAAGTTCAATGTCGACTGAAGTGGATTTTGCAGTAGTCGACGAAGGAGATGGTAGAATACAATATTCCAATCAATGTCGATTGAAGTGGTGTTTCCAGTAGCCGACGAAGGAGATGGGAGATGGTGGAATACAATATTTCACTAATAACCAATAAGGAGCTTATACAGATCTTATTCTAAAAGTTGTTAGTTCAATGTTTAGGAATATAAGCCAGAAATGCGAGTAATATGCGAGATCACCAATTTTGCGACTTTTGATTGGATTTATTATTACTTATGAATGTCGATTGCTTTACGTAAGTACCTGACATAATGCCCTACCCCACGGTGGTCTTTTTTTATCCACTGGGTAGACTTGAACAACGGTCTGCCATCGCCTGTGAATCTTTCAATGAAGAACTCAGACGGCAATTTTTGTGCATGGATTGGGTCGGTCCGTGTACAAGCACTTTGCTGAAGTACTCGAGAGAGACACATTTATTATAGGTAGACGGGTGGATGAGGCCCTCCGTACCCCACATTCATCCCGTACCATATACAATTAATACCAACTCATTTCCAATGCTTAGTCAAACAGTCACTCCTCTGCGGGGTATCTGTTGTTTCGACAACAGCACCGAACTTACCCGAAATATTTACTTCACATTACATCAGTCTTTTAACCGCAACCTACTCTTCCCGCGAATTTGGGTTTAAACTACAGCTACTCAACCAATTGACCAGCCAGGATAACTGGCTACCCGTAGTACCAGATTATGCGGTGCTCTGGTTTGACCTCTTTCAATCTAATCAAGGACTGTAACCAATTTTTTAATGCCGGCCAGACTAGAGGTATTGGAATAACCCCTCTATTCCCCGGGATTGCAATAACACCATGGAGGCTTCACCAAGGTAACATGCCCCCGGGGGGAATACTTTTACTAATGTTGTAAAACGAACGTTAAATAAAATTTAATCTATTTGTGATCGAAGATTTAGTTTGACGAAAGAGTCTTTGGGATTGATCGCCATACATCAAACCCAACAAGGGACTATAGGTTGTTGAATTCTCTCGCTAGTACACCAGTCATCTATTTAACTATATAATTAACTATATTGTTATTAAGAAATCTCTTTATTAACTAAATTTTCTCCAAATTTCGATTAAAATTTTAATTATTTAAATAAATATTATGCTTTTTTATAAAACCTATTTAATTCTCCATAAATTCATGGCGCAAAAATGGAGAAAACAAAAATAACAAGAATAAGATATCTTATCGAAACAAATATTTATCGTTAAGTAAATACTCACACCACTAACTGACTGACTACGACAATGTTTATGAACTAAAATTCATACATTGCCAACCAACTTAATAATTAATTATTGTATAATATGTACCTATGTTAGTATTAAATGTTTGTACAAAAAAATACTTGTACATACAATACATACATACATATACTGTAGAGAAATATAACTAAATTAAATAACAAATAAATTAATTACTGGATACTTACTGGTGTTGGTGGCGCTGGAGCTCGACGTTTCTTGCGTGGTGTTCGCGATGTTAGAGTTGTTGTAGAACCACCATTGACACTTCTCATGCAAGACGAATTGATGTCTTCATTGTCATCATCATCGGATTCAAATGGATTTGTGCTAACCATACTGGATTGTGATGATCTAATAATAATAATTAAGATTTTTATTATTATTAGCGGATTAGTTAAAAGGGGGTTAAAGGGAGAGATAAAGTATAATGGATATAATATTATATACATATGATTAGCAATATAACTATAATTGGAAAAACTTATTGTTGGACATACAAATTTGTTTGTAAATTTTGTTTAAAAACATTTGTTGCTAGTATAAAATGGTCTTAAATTTTAAGAGAAGGTATCCTAAGTGATGTAAATTGACTTTGTGAAAGTTTGAATAACTGTAACAATTTAGTTTTTCTTGAAATTAAAATATATAATTTAAAAATAATGATGGAAGTAAATGGGCTCATGTCCTGTATATAGGATATGATAGGATCTTAATCGAGCTACCCAAGACGTCATATTATATTACCCCACAGTGTTCAAAGTTAGTGCTGCTTCTAAATATGTATGCTAAATATTGGGTGTTTGACCTGGTTCACACTAGGAAACTTTTGATTTTTGTGTGTGATAGAAGGAAAAAGAAATATCAACCATCTCTTTCCCTCACACACAAAATCAAAAGTTTCTCAACAAAAGTTTCCTAGTGTGAACCAGGTGTTAGATAAGCTTCTCTTGTGATCCCATTTAATGAATATTGACCCAGTTGCAATGACATAGAAATAGGCCGAGCCTAGCTGTCAAGAGATATCTTGGTTAAGACTTAATGAATTGCTTAGATTTCTCTCGGCTTGGCCTAATAATACACCACTTTGTCAGTGGTTCCGTCTAAACAAAGTCCTTTCAACTCTACTTGATCTACTTGAGTGTAAGAACTGTTTCACAGAACCGTTCGACAATTTCACTGAAAGTGTTACAAAAAAAAACCCTAAACTTTCTTAAAAACACTCATGTCTTTTCTGATCAAATGGAAATATAGAAATCGTCCATCTATACCAAGTCACTTCTTAAACAATGATGAAAGATTCCTATTAATAAGGATGAATAAACAATAACTCATAAGTGTCAGAATAAAGAACACGAAGAAGGCTAGTGGACATTTGAAGGAAGACGGACAAAGGTCTATATTAAAATCCCTCTTGAACAGAACACTCTAAACATGGAACCCAACAATTAAAGCGTCGCATTCATTGTGGACTCTTTAAGTTTAAAAATATACTTGAATGACGTCCTGAACTGCGATTTGATTCGTATTATTATAGGGTGCTGTTAAATATAGTAATTCTAGGTTATACTTTCATTATGTTCATACCCAGCAGTTCGATAAAGAGTCAATGCATACGAAAAAGACAGTAATTTCCACTAATAGTTAACCACCTGGATGATCGTAATTCGTATGCTTTGGCTCATTCGTCACGAATGTACACTTTGTAATCGAGAATGAAGACAGTCGTCACTTTAGTGTCCTCTCTGTAAGCGGGAGCGGAGACTGTCGTCTCTTTAGTGTCCTCAAGTAACTTAGACATTATACTTTTAAAAGTTGTTTTTTTTTGTACTTCCAAAAGTAGCTATTTTACCCATCTTTTGGAGAAATGATTATTACTTTCTACTAATATGCCCTTTGTAAGCGAGAGCGGAGGCAATCGTCTCTTTACTGTCTCTTTGTAGGGTGTAGAGTGACGATTGACTTCCTCGTAGGACAAGCCCATGTTAAAATGGTCGGTCACCTGGGTAGTCAGATGGCTAGGGGCCACCACAAGTGGTAGGTTAAGTGGTCAGTTCGGGACTGTCCCGTCGACAGCCGGCATAATATACCCGTCGCTGGGTATATTATGCCGGCTTTACACGATCACACAAGTAATATGGTTTGTCAAAATCTTGTGTAAAAGAGCACGGATGGGATCGCCTAAAGCAATATGTAATGAAACCATCACACATTGAGAGAGAATACGGATTGAACATTTGACAGCCGCTCACTTCATTTTTGGAAATGATTTAAAAAAACAAGCAGGCCGCATTATATCAGGGATGTATTTTTATGTAAACACATACAAAATCAGTGAAACAGCTGTTTCCATCTTACTTTGTTATTGTTTTATAGCAATCGTCTAAACATAAAAAATATAAACCATACGACTTTTAATCCCTTTTTTGTTATACGGATGGAATTTCATTTTACTTTTTCATTAGACTTTACGTACGTAAAATGTGATCGTGTCAAGTGCCCTTTGTTTCAAAGGTCTATATAATAAACTCGTATAATAAAAACAAGGGATTAAGACTTTTTGAAGGGATTAAGTTAACTTAATTTTTGAAAAAAAAAATTAAACCGATCTACATCACTTTAGATTCCTTCCCAAAAACTTATAATGAAAATACCAATGAACGTAACAGTTTGAAAAAAAATACAGATAAAAACATAATTATGAATCCAAAAAGGTGCTAATAATAAACAAATATCACAGATATAATAAAGACATTTTTTCACCTCGAATGGGAAATACAAATGTAAACAACACAATGAACACATATGGAACATTTAATATTCCCAAGCATGAAATTTAACAACAATAATAATATATATAATGAAAACAATTAAAACTTGAACCGATACATCGATAACACCTTCATTTCACACAAAAATACAAAGAAAAAAACAAAAACATTTTCCCAGTACAATTAACGAAGAAAAGCATCCGAGTAAAATAATACACGATGTTTTAACAAACTTCAACACGAATGTTTTTTATATCTAATCGAAGATTAGATATATTGGGACAAACTGACAGACTGACTCACCGCCTAATCATGACATTATCGCATTCGTATTCGTATGGGCCTCTACCAATATTATTTGTACGAGTATTACGCAATGGTTGTGGTGTTACTGACCCACCATAAACATACCTTCTGTTTTGTGATACTCCCGTTGTATGTTGTTGTTTCTGTTGGGGCTGATAGCGGGGATTAGAACGGGTAACTTGTATTGTGCTGCGATAGCCATCATTACGATTTAAGCCAATACGATCCTAGAATGAGGTAAAGTTTAGATATATAAAGTTAAGTTTCTCTTAACATTTTGTAGAAAAATATTGAGTGCTGAGCAAGTGTAAACCGGCACTAAATTATGCCAGAGTATGCTGAACATTATTTAACTGTAAAACCTTTCGGGCTTGAAATAAACTGTCTGTAATGATTCTATTCACAGTTTTGCACATAAATGTTAAATCTTCTAGTCTGTAGTTAATTCAATCAAATTTACATATAATTGATGTTTAAAATCTTATAAAATACATATGTATGGGGTATTCACACGGTGTGCTATCAAGTCTTAGGGCGGGTTTCTTACTCGTCAGTTAAACTAGGCTTAATTTGCTGTTAGATTAAACTCGGAACAAATTTAGGCGGACTTTAACCGATAATTGTGTTTTTCAGTTTTAGATTTAAGCTCAGTTAACTTTGTTAGTATTGCCAAGTTTTCACTCAAAAACATAAACAATGAACAGCTGTTTTTTGCAAACAATACTTTTGTAAAATGGAAAATTTTGGATAAATTTTAAATAAACATTTAAAACAATAATTAATGAAACAAAACAAATCAGAAAATTGCAATTTACTTAAAATATTATGTTTTTGTTCTTCCGAAATCATTGTTTTATTGTTTTTGTTAATTGTGTTTTCTCACTTATAACTTTAGTTTAATTGGCCAACTACACTCAGTTAAACTAAGATAATAAGTAAATTTACTGGTAACTGAAAAACACGAAACATATATTAAACCAGGTTTAACCAAAGAATGAAGCTTATCTTTATCAGAAAAACTCGCCCTTATTGTCATACAAAAAGTCTCAAATCAAAAAAACATTTGTCCAATTGACAATCGGTGTTGTACGCTTGTATCGTAATATGTTGTAATTTTTTTTTATTATTGATTTGTTTTTGTTTCCAAAAATTTTTATGACTTACAACTATACGACATCAATTGTGTTTAATAAATATATAATATAGATTTAATACATACATTACTTGTTGGCAATGTTTGCAAAGAACTTCTGTAGGTTGCATTACGTTGAAAACTGTCACCATTTATGGATGGTGTATTGCTGCCACGTAAACGATGATCAAATGTATTCCAGCCATTGTCGACAACATAATCTCGTCGTAGTGTTGGCGGACTTTCTGATGTTTTATTAATACCCAGTGTGGAAGATTTCTTTTTCATGCGAAATGATTTAAAAGCCCTTGGGAAGAAAAATAAAAGGTAAAATAATTAAATAATATTTTCATTTTAAAACTTAGTTTTCATATGACATCCTTTAAAGTTTCTAATAATATAATTTTACATAAAAATGTAACCAATTACTCATTCCTTCACTTACCACATATCCTTAAGATTTCCAATGGAAAAACTATTTCTACGACCCTCATTATCTTTTTTGCTTATCTTCCAGAATCTTAAACGTTTGTGCTGATCATCTTCGTAGAAGGGATTTAAATGTTCTGGATAATTATATACCGATACTTGACTGGTTGAGCGTCCATTGCGCATTACCATTACGTCACCGTTTAGACTTCCCATTATTGCTATTTACAGTTCTATAAATAGGCAAAACAATAAAGTCAATTATAATAAAATCAATCATTTAATAAATATTTAATTGAAATAGCAACTAGCTTAACTGTCAACAGCGGCGACAAATAATGTTATGCGAATATTTATTATTAATTAAATATGTTAAATATAAATAAATACATCACCATTGCATAAGTAAACAAATAAAGACTATAAATTATTAGTTTATTAGATAAAATTTAGTTTGTTTTGATTCTAAATTATTATTACCTGATGACTATATTTAAAAATTTACCATCTTTAACATTGGAAAAAGATTTTTGAGAAAAAATTCTTGAAAATATTGTTATTAATAGATCAACTCTCTCCTATTTGATCAAACACTGTTATTGATACCAAAGCAAAAAAAGAACTTCCAAAGAAGCGAAAATGAAGTAGAACTTACTCCATGGAAGTACTAAAAAATTCCTGTAGAAATGATGAAGATGTTAACACAGTCTTGTTCAAGGGGGGATGTTCTTTTTATTTGATTCCAAATTCACTTTATCTGAAGTCATTCTCAGGAAGTAATTTTTGAGTTCTTTTTTTTTTGGAATTTATTAGGAAGTGAAATTATAGAATACAACTAATTTGACTTAAATAATATTAACATAAATAAATAAATAAATAAATAAATAAATAAATAAATAAATAAATAAATAAATAAATTACAAGCATTTATCAATCAACTCCAAAATAAAATGGGTTTAATTCAAAAAAGTTTAGTACAAAAAAATATGCCTTCAATTATAAACAAAATTGAATTCTTTTCGCATTTTTGGAAGTCAATAAACCTTCCACAGAAGAAAAAATAATCCACTTAGTTCTACTTTTGAAGTTGTGATAAATGTTATTCTTTTGGAAGTACTTCATTTTATTTTTGCTGGAACATTTCATTCAACATTTATTTTTACCGACTTTATATCTGAATGTATTAAATGGATTTGCAAAACAGTTGTTAAGTCCATATAGTGTTTAATGGCAGGTAATGGAAAGCGCTTCTTATTGTACAGCCATTGAACGTTCCTTACGAGACATTGTTCTTCAGTAGAATATCAAAAGTGTGGGAAACTGTATGAAGTAGTGTTCTATATGAGGAGATATCTGTTTATGTAAATCAGTTATCAGAAATTTGCCGATTTCTCAACGAAAACTAGGGTTTCCTACTTGTTTCTTATAAAAATGTGAACTAAATTGAAATTGACGATTTTTGATATATAATTTGGCAATAGTAATCATCAAATCAATTCCATCTATGAAAACAAACCGCAACTAAATTCACAACAAAATCAATCATCATCCTTGTACATTGAACATAATTTGATTATTTATTCAAAAACTGACAATTTATTTATTTAAACTAAACAAATGCAATTTGTTGTTAGAAAATAGCAAATATGATTTCACATTTTGTTTAAATATTCCAATAATGTACGAAACACAAAAGTGACGTGCAATCCATCTGTTAATTGCGGTTAAATCAGAAGTGTGTGAGAAAAAATTTATTTTTAATAATGACAACACAGATCATAATAAAAATAAATAAAAAGAGTATTTTTATTGCATTAATAAAAGGAATTTTAGATTGAATTAATTATTTAAGAAAAGTTTCCATTGATAAAAGTGTGGAAGATACATAAATAAATAATTTTATTTTAAAAATGTTTGTAATCGAAAAATGTTCATAAAATAACTATCTAAGCCGATTATCGATCTCTGTTCATAATTTTAGGTACTGGGCGTATGCGACAAGGCGTCAATTGTTGCTGATTTAAGCGCCTTTTACATTACACTACTTAGGGCGGGTTTCTTACTCCTCATTAAAACTAGGCTTAACTTGCTGTTAGATTAAACTCGGAACAAATTTAGGCGAACTTTACCGATGATTGTATTTTTCAGTTTTAGATTTAAGCTCAGTTAACTTTGTTAGTATTGCCAAGTTTTCACTCAAAAACATAAACAATGAACAGCTGTTTTTTGCAAACAATACTTTTGTAAAATGGAAAATTTTGGAAAAATGTTAAATAAACATTTAAAACAATAATTATTGAAACAAAACAATTCAGAAAAATGCAATTTACTTAAAATATTAAGTTTTTGTTCTTCCGAAATCATTGTTTTATTGTTTTTGTTAATTGTGTTTTCTCACCTTTAACTTGAGTTTAATTGTCCAATTACACTCAGTTAAACTAAGATAATAAGTAACTTTACTGATAACTGAAAAACACAAAACATATATTAATCCAGGTTTAACCAAAGAATGAAGATTATCTTTATCAGAAAAACTCGCCCTTAAGGGCACTTCAAACAATCACACTTTACGTACGTAAAGTCTAATGAAAAAGTGAAATGAAATTCCATCCGTATAACAGAAAAGAGAATAAAAGTGGTATGATTTATATTTTTTTGTTTATACGATTGGTATAAAACAATAAAAAAGTAAGATGGAAACAGCTGTTTCACTTTTTTCAAAAAATGAAGAGAGCCATACAACTGTCAAATTTTCAATCCGTATTATCCCTAAATATGTGATGGTTTCACTACATATTGCGTTTAGACGAACCCATCGTACTCATCTACACAAAATTTTGACAGATCATATTACTTTTGTGATCGTGTAAAATCGTGTAAAGTCGGCTTTACAAGCAGAAGATAACGGATAGGATATTAAAAAGTTTAGACTCTAAACGCTATATGTATGTAATAAAGCCAACACACATGAGATATTTGACATAGTATACTAATCATAAATGTCAAAAAATAAGTGGTGCATGATGATATGTTAATATGTTTGACAGTTAAGACTGAAGCACTTTATAATAAAAAGGGATTTAACAAATACATATAGAATTACTTTTATAAATTGTTTATTTTAATAAAGAATAAATCACAATTAATTGTTGTTGTGTCCAATATTTATTTATTATCTTATTTACATTTACTAATCGTTATCTGTATAACCCAGTTAATTTTATTGATAACCTCTTATTGAAAACCTTATTAAATCAATTACTCATCATTTAATTGTATTAAAATAAAATTTAAAATTTTTCGAATCCTATTGTTTATTAAATTAGATTAGTCTTTGTACCCAGAAATTCTTAGACAACAATTCTATTTTACACTGATAACTTTAAAATTGAATACTATTAAACATCAGTTGCGTACAATGATTCAATTATCTAACACTTCTGATGTTTTAAATTCGTTCGTGAATTTGATCTGGAAATAGTTTGTAACTAGCCTTAATGTAATTCCTAGACATTGACCGCCCTGGTGACTAGCTATTGTAATAAGTGATTGTTGTACAATTAAGTCCTAGTCCAAAAGGAGTCAATACATAGAAATACAATATTTTTGCTTAAATTTATTTTGAAAGTATCTACTGTCCATATTACTAGGGGACAGTACTTTACTGACGCCTTTCCACGCTCCCACTTACAAAAGGTACACTAAAGTGACGACTGTTTTCACTATCGTTTGCAAAAAGTACACTCGTGACTAATTACGAATTAGATCCGGACAGGTGGTTAGACGTTAGTAGGAATAACTAACTTTTTCGGATGCATTAAATCTTTGTTGAACTGCTGGTATATTATATTATTTACATTAGCATGTAGTTGTAATGAAATCGTTCAAAACTTTTTGCACTTCATATTTTTCACAATTACTTCTCTTCTTATTTAAACCTTAAACAGTGAAAGTAATTGAAAATGCAAATATTTTCATTTTGCAATGAATAAGATGATTCCTTTTCTATTAAATGTTAATTAACAAATTGCAGTAGATTATTAAGTTCAGCGGTCATTTCAAATAAAACACTAAATAATTTATATGCAAATATTTACATTGCATACAAATACATACATACATTGTAAATATTTATAATAAGTTTTCAAATTAAAAAAACATTTTTGTATTAGACGTATCAGTATAACTAAAACAAACATTGTTTTTGTTTTCCAATCACATACTGCGGTACAATGGGTCTGATTCCCTTATTCACAAACAAAATTCTTATTTTATAAACGATTTATAAATTAGATTTTATATGGAAATTTTGTTTTATAAACCTGTTATAAATAAAAACTATTAAGAAATTTAAGTCGGCCGAGACCGACCATACACCTTTTACAAAACTAAAATGTGATTTAGTTGTCATAATAAAGCATTTATGTTGAATTGTATCTTGCTCAGATATACTTAAGCAGTGAAAATTTGAAGGCGGGGTTTTCGTAGAGGCTAGCGTCATATGAGGCCCTGTAATTAAAGAATACGTGAGGGTTACCAAGTCTAAGATAGCACTTGGTTTTTCCGCCTTTTGTCGATGTATGAGTATATTTAACATAATTATAAACTTAAGAGCCCTATTCGGCGTGTTTAAGTTGTATGGGGGCTAGTTGAAAAAATGGACCAATGTTAACCATTTTCAATAGGTTTCGTCTACGGTATTATAGAAGATTATGTGCCCAATTTCATTGAATTATCTCCAAAATTGCGACCAGTACTTTGATTCAAGGTTTACAAGCCCTATTCGGGGGTTCAGTTGTAGGGGGGGCTAGGTGAAAGAAAAGACCGATCTTAACCATTTTCAATAGGCTTTGTCCTTGGGACAATATAAGATCATATTATTGTGCGTTAAAAAAATCAGCATAAACCCAATATACTCTACCCACTAAAGTGGTGTAGGTTATAATTAACTGTTAAACTATAATATTGCGCTCAATTTTTGGAATTTATGATCAGAATACAAAAGCATATCATCATGAGAGGTTGGTATTTTACTTTGAAAGTAGTCATCGATGTTATAACGTACGTTTGGTTCAATAGATCCTGTAAAAATCAATCAATCAATCAATCAATCTATCTATCTATCTATCTATCTATCTATCTATCTATCTATCTATCTATCTATCTATCTATCTATCTATCTATCTATCTATCTATC